>NW_009623923.1:0-29304 GCF_000690535.1 Cariama cristata | reverse complement strand
AGGGTATTCCTGTCCAGGCCATGAGCTACATGTCTTTTAAATACCCTGGCCAGCCTTTCCAGTGCTTGACAACCCTTTGGGTGAAGGAATTCTTCCTAATATCCAATCTAAACATCCCTTGGCGCAACTTGAGGCTGTTTCCTCTTGTCCTATCACTTGTTACTTGGGAGAAGATACCGACCCTCACGTGGCTCCGACCTCCTTTCAGGTCATTGTAGAGAGCGTCTACAATGTTCAGGTCTCCCCTCGGCCTCCTCTTCTCCAGGCTAAACACCCCCAGCTCCCTCAGCCGCTCCCCATCAGACTTGTGCTCCAGACCCTTCACCACCTTTGTTGCCCTTCTCTGGACTCCCTCCAGCCCCTCAAGGTCTTTCTCGTAGTGAGGGGCCCAGAACTGAACACAGCACTCGAGGTGTGGCCTCACCAGTGCCAAGTAAAAAGGGACTCAAATGAGATGCTGTGGAAGTGCTGGGTGCAAAATAATAATGCCTCTTCTTTCCAGCTTACAGTTTGCATCTTCTCCAGGTAGAATATGTCCCATCATTTGAAATCTGTTGATCATAGATTAATTCTTTTGGTTTTTTTCCCCTCTATCATGTAGTACTCATTAGAATGTGTTGATGTCTTTCCACATGATGAATTATAATTTTTTAGATAATGTTTGTCTTACTAAACAGCAGAAAAAAATCTCCGATTTCTAAAGCCTGGTCCCTTTGATTTGCATTTTTCTGTGATCTATGACCTTTCTGTAAATAAATAAATAAATCCAGTGGATGATTGCACCTACTGGTGATAAGTTGAAGCTTGCTGACAGGATGGTTGCTTTTCTTAATTATTATTTTGCAGATCCATCTAAAGTTGTTCATGAAGACTAAAGAGTATGCAGAAAAATTGAAAGCCAGTGTCTTAGGGCATCCCCCTAAATGCACGGGTTTTTTTAAAAGCAGGGTGTTTTTTTTTTTTTTGGCACAGATCTTTTCATTAAGTTTTAAGCTTTTATTTAACAGTTTTCCTTCTTAATATAAGATTGCGTACTTATGTCTTATGACTAAACGTAGCTAGCCAGAAGCATTTCTGCAAAAGTTTCAAATTCAGAAAATAATTAATAAACATTTCAGCACCTGACAATACAAATAAGCTAGGTAGCAAGATCACCATAACAATAATAAAATAAAGCGTAGTTGTTGGATTTTTTTTGTTAGAGGGTACATTTTAATGGAAGACTATTTTGGTGTTTCTTTCTTGGGCAGATTTTTATAGTGGATATAAAGATCTCTCTTTTAGTTAGTCAATGTTGGTTCCTAAAAATTGACTTTACTCTTGTTGCTTGTCAGATGTCATTTTATCTTTAAAGACTGCAGGAGTTCATGATTACTGAGAGGTAACACTTTGAAGTTTTGGCACTATCATCTACCAAGTAACTTATACTGAGCTGACTTTCTGTTGTCATGTCAGTGAAACATCAAATGTTGATACTATGTGTGAAACAACATTTGATATAATGGCTATTAAGTTCCTTGAAAAAAATCTTGTAAAGATGGATTTTATGTTTAGAAGAGCTGGCATCTAAAAACGTATGTCATGATACAGGTAGTAAATGTTATGAATTGCTACAGGAGAAAAAATATTTACATTTGTATACAATATGCTAGTCTTAACTCTAGCTATTTTTATCTCCTTCTAAATATCTTGTCATAAGCTGGTTAAAAAGTATTTAAAGACATGAATCATCTCATTTGTTGAAGTGTTCAGTTCATCGTTTAAAATGGCTACTAAGGAGAAAAGTGGTCATGAGCTTCTCAACAGCTAAGCATAAAAATAAGGTATCAGAGATTACAATATAGGTCCAAATCGGTAAAAATCATTGTGTTTTGCTGTATGAGCAGAGCTCTTCACAGAATGGTGATCTCATTCTAAGATTACAGTTATCTAAATAGATTCTCATCACTAAACTTTATTCTGGTGATTTTATATCTTTGTTGGAAATGAGAGAACACAAACGCTTAAATTTACAGTAACTGATCTTCAGCCATGCTAAAAGCTTTCAGGACCTGGTATTTCAGCCCAGGATTGGATCCATAGCCCTTTTAAATTTTGAAATTTCAGAAACTGTGCAGGTGAGTAGGAAAAAGCGAATGTGAAAGGAAGAAACTGAAATGGAGAGGAGGAAATTATTTTCCTTTATAGAAGGAAGGGAAAGATGAAAAACAATGTAATGAGCATAGGAGAAATAATAGGGTGAAAGGGAGCAGTCAGGTAAGCATTTACACTAATATTTTATATTTAGTGCTCAGACATGTTATGCTTTATGCTTGCATGGAAAACAGCTTGAGACTTCAGCTTTCTGATTAACTACTATGCTAAGCTGTACTTAGTTCTCTGTGCATTTTTGCTATAGCACGGTTGCTTCAAAGGAAGGCTTTAAATTGACTTTCAGAGCCAACCTGAATCACAAAATGCATTATCCTACTAGAAAATGATGACTGCCCCAATGTTCTGTCTTCCTAAGTTAGCTCTTAAAAAAAACCCACTAGTAGAAAGTGGCACAGGGCACAGGCAGAGGCAGGTGGGCAGGCAATAACACTTAAGAGTGGCAAAATTTGTATGCAAAACATAATTGTGATAATGCTGAAATTGAAAATCGGAACTGCTAATCATTATTGAACAGGACTGGGCAAAAGTAATTAATTCATAACCAAATGTAGCTGTTGAGCAATGGATTACTTACATTGGCTTTCATTACAGGTTAGGCATCAGTGTGTGGATTTCGTCCGTAAGCTGTAATAAAATAAAACAAATTAGGAAATGGGCAAAAAAAGTTTAATTCGGTCATTTGTTCATTTATGTGCTTAGTTAGTGCATGATTCCCATAGTATATATGTGTTATAGCGGAGTATGTGTTTAGGGAAATGATGTACTTTTTAAAGTGGGCATTTAACTGATATTTATATAGTGACTATAAGTGGTCTTCATGAATTACTGTGCTAAACTTTTTTATTTTTCAATACGGAGATAGGGACCTCCTGTTTTCTTGTATTCACTTGGTGGTATGCATAAAATGCCTTAACTGTCCACCTGAGCAACACTTCAGTGTAACTGAGCCCTGAGCTGATGTACAGCAGAGTAGCACCCCCTCTAAAACTGCCCCATTGCTGACTGGGGACTGAAAGAGTTGAAACGGGTAGAGCAGGGAGAGGCCTTGTGGTGCCAATTCACAAATAATTTTAGAGTGGTAACACCTACTTTTTGGAAGGTAGTGTATTAATTTCTGCTGATAGAGAGAGAGAGGTCTGCATAAGAATTACACTATAAACTGCTGTGTGATAGGGTTCCCTTTCCTGTGCAGCATCTGTGCCACTGGGCAGCAGTTTTTAAGGGTGCCCAGTGAAGATAAAAATACTGAAAAACTGTAGCGGTACTCTTTATGTTAATTCTCAAAGGAAGATAAAATTAAATGCAGATACAACTTTTAGAAGTTCTAAATAAGAGACTTGATGCTGTATTTTTATAATTAGCCCTTACTGTTATGTTACTTTGCACTAGTGTTATACTACTTTATGTTACATGACTCTAGAATTGAAATTAATATAAATTCTTCAGTGCAAAATCATATTTCAAGTGGACCAATATTCAGATTTTAAAGATGTCTTTTTAATTGCATTGTAACTGACAAGTCTGTGTTGTCCTCAAATAGTAGGCGGTATCAGGATGACTGTATTCTGAAATAGTCAGTAACAGAAGGCCATTGTATGCATAGGTCTCCAATGAGGTATGAACTGCACAGTCCCAGGATTATGTCTCTCAGACTTTCTGTACTAACAAGAAAGTGCAGGCTGTGAACTGTCCCTTTGGTGTATATTCCAGCCCCCAGATCAGTGCCCAGGAGGAAAACTCCTTTTCCTGTCCTCTGGTTATTTATGCTTTAGTACTGCAGTTCTGTAAGAGCAGAATCTTCTTTGTGCATCTGGGCTGGCAAGCTGGTGAAGGTGGTATGAAGAGGTTGGCCCCACAGACCTGCTCCACACTGAAGCTTCCTGCACCGAGACTGGGCTATATACCAACTTTAAAACCAGCCCTTCACCCGTGACTCTTGTATTTAATTATAGTTTATTTAAAGTAACCATTATAATGTAAGTGTCTGTGACCATGACATAGGATTTCAGCATTTTTTCACAACACTGTTTACTGTATTTAGTAACAAATTACTGAAATATTAGCAGTGCCTTTTTAAGTATCAGTTAAATGTGGTATTTCCTGAGTCAGGTCTTAATGTTGGGCATATAGAATCCCAGTGAAGTCAGGCTTTGACTTTTACTTGCAGCAGGTAAACTTAAAGCCCCAGTAGTACATAATTAGTCCTATTAGAAAAGCAAACTTACTTTCATTTGGTTCAGAGTTCATTTTTATGCTCAGTATAATGAACACGAGTAATGTTCAATAATAACAAAATCTTATGCGGCACAAACCTATTACATGTTCTGCGCAGATGAGAGTCACTAGTAAATTTTCTTTGTTCCGAGTAAAGGAAGTTGAGAATATGCTGTTTCTCATGGTATTTTAATCCAAATGCTGTTATCCGTAAGTATTCAGTGTAAAGATAATGCTGCTGGGTTGGCAAATACCTAGTGAACTTCACAAAATTAATTACATTTCAAATATGTGATTCAGAATCTAAGATTCAGACCTTAGGATGGGATGAATCGCCCTCTGGAGGTGCCCGTTTTAGTCTACTGACTTCATAGGAATCCTGCTTTGAACTGCCTAGCTCGAACGAAAATTTAAGTGAGTCGCCTGTCACCTTAAGAGAGGAATAACAGAGCATTTCATACCATACTAGGGCTTTTCTATAGACCTCTTTCTTTTTAAGAGTGGCTGCCTCACCTTTTCTGTCAGTGTTCTTGTACTGTTTCTAAAATGAATAAGCACAATTGTTACTGTTGCTATTTCCTGTGTATTTTGTTTTTTCCTGTCTTTTTCAATCCTGTTATCTATCTTTCCCTGTTTTGTTCTGGTTTGGTTTTTTTGTTGTTTGTGTTTTCTTGTTTTTTATACTTTTTCCTGACTCTCTTTAGCTACCATCTCTTCTGAAGCTTTTAACTTGCTGCCTCTCTGACCATCCTACCTTCCATGTTGAGAATATTGTCCTAACTTCTGATGTGGAAGATTGCTGACCCTTTCCTTTGATGCTGATACCGGTATTTTCTGTGAGAGAGAGTACTGTAGTGAAGACACAGAAAAAGAATATGGCACTCGTGACTTTTTTTATGGTTTTGAATAGTCAAGAAGTATTGTTCTTCTGCTTTCATATAAAATGTGCTGGTTTCCTAATGTACTTGTCATTTAAAGATCTTTGTAGCAATGTCAAATCAAATGTGAAGAATATAAAAACCATATTAAAGACATGTAAATGTAACAAAATACAGCATTAGTCTTTATTTTAAAAATTGAGTCCTACATGGCTCACTTGCGAAAAGTGGGATAGATTTAAAAAGTTGTGTAAAGTCTGACTTATTAAAAGTTGAAATTATTTTTTTCCTCCCTATGGTAATATTTTCTTGATTTATACCTATTAAAGATCTCTCCTTCTCTTGAGTTCTCTGTCTTCTCCATTTTTAATTCCTTTTGTTAATCTAAGTTTCATGTTCCTTTCTGCACTGGACTCTCCTGACTCTTTTGGTTCAGAACTGATCCATTTTTCTCTCACCTATGCATCCATTTGCCTAAAATACTGCCTTAAGCGTGATCATATATATATTCAAGAACATATTTACTTCTAAACACTGGATGGATCTGCTATTTTAGGACTTCCAGTAAACCAGATAAGAAACTTAACAATTCAGTGACAGCATTTTAAGTTTTTTATGACACGTGCCTTCAAAGTACATTGCCTCCTGCATCAATGGAATAATAGTTGTGGACAGAGACAGGTGTTCCTGTAAAAATACAGACTTATGATACTTGTTCAATATAGGAATGCTAACTTTAAAAAAGCATGTGAATGAAAGCAAACATGCTGTGTTCATCAATGGTATGACAGAAGTTTTCAGATTTTATTTGCAGATAAAGAAAAGTGCTAATGGAAAGAATGCTTTGTATTGATAGTAATATAAGCAGTTAAAAAAAAAAAAAAGACAACTAAAAGATGCACTTCCATAAATTCAGGAGAATTTTTGCAAATCATGTTTTGTTACAGCAGAAATAATAAATAAAAGGTACTGTTTTCTGAGAGGTAGTTACCTACATATTTTATTATCTATACTAAATGTTCTTTAGATAATCTGAATTCTTTGAATTGCAATAAAAGGAATGCCAAGTACATGATAAAACATAAATAGTGAAGTTCAGAAGTTTTCGGTTTAGATGTGTAAAAATATGATTCTGAAGCCTTTTCTGATACTTAAAAGTAATTTGCAATAGCAGTAATAATAGCAACTTACTAGGAAATGCTTGGAGGTGTGGCTGAGAATGTCTTTTATGATGCCTGAAAGTTTTTAACTAGTATAGTTATAAGCAGGACTTTGCATAATTTTGAGCCCATTAAAAAAGCACCTTCTTTGCCAGATTCTTTTACTGACCATGAGGATGACATTACAGACAAGGATTAGAAAGCAGAGGAAATTTGGAACCTCTAAAACGGTTACACTGATGATGGGTTTTTGTGTTGTACAGTAGCAGCAGTAAGTTTTTTGTTAGAATGGATCAACTGCAATTAATTTGTAAAAGTGAACCATATGAAAATTATCCATAAAAAAAGAAAGAAAGAATATTAAAAGCTATGTAAAACCTGTTAGGATTTTCTGGGGTGTATCCTTAAGCAGTATAAATCGGCACGTGTTAAGTTAAGTCACCACTGCTTGCTGAAGATTTGTCCTTTCTGTTAACTGTATAATACAATACAGATCCTGAAATAGTCCCTTACTTAATACTTGTATTCATTTTACAGTAGCGTAGTTATGGAATAAGGTCTTACTCATCATGAGAAATAATACAATTCTAACAATGGCATGTTACTGTTAGAAGGAAGTACATCAAACTGACTTGAATTAGCATAGTTTTAGAAAATTACTTTGGCTTTGAGAGTGCTGTATTAATATCACTTGTTAGGTTACAAAACTGTTGCTTGTTTAGTAGTACTACTAATCTAAAATTTAGAGTTGTAGTTTGAAGATAAAATTATTTTTACAATCAAGTTTATGTATTTTGGATTTGCAATTTTTGGATGATAGTGTCTCAGTTAAAACAACCAGTTAAAATGTCTATCTTTTTAATATATGAAGAACAGTGAGGCAAGCATAGCTGGAAATACTGACAAAACAGGAAAGATTTTTTGGCAAATGAGTAAGTGTAACCATAGGGAAACACTTGCAAGAGAGTAAAGTTGAGTGAATATTGCTACACTGAGATGTGAAAACATACTTCATCTATGAAGTCCTGCAGGAAATAATCATGACAAATAAGGTCTTTCTGCTCATAAACACAGCTTAGGTACGTGTGGTCTTGAGAGGTGCAGTACCACTACAAATTCCATGAAATGTTCTTTGATTGCATTACAAACAAGTCTGGCTAAGACATAAATAGTTATCTGTTGCTATATAAGGAAGATAAGGTGAGGGAAGCATAATTTATAAAACAACTACCCTGCTTGCAGATCCTGCAGTTCACATGGATGGCAGACACAGAAATAATTTCGCAAAGGAAAATGGAGGATGCAAAATCCATGAAGATTGTGTTGAAGGTTTGTTTCATTTGACTTTCTCTAGGATTATGAGGATCTCTACAGTTATGATATATATACCCTTCCAACCTGGTATTCTATGATATACACACATATGTATATTATACATACATATATTGCTATATATATGAAAATAAATGTGTGAAAAGCGGTAAAGGAGGTATTTGAGTTACATGCAAGAAATATTTAAAAATGGGATGGAGGAGGATATTTTTGTATAGCACTTAAAACAACTGGAAGAAATAATGAGAGTTAATTCAGTCCTGGACCTGATAGTGATCAGAAAAAAACTCACTATACTAGATCTGAAATGAAGACCTTATGAATGTACAATACTTCTTCTTTAATAAAAAGAGACCAGAAAAAGGGTAAAAATGTTGTGAAAATCACTGACAGGAATGTAAAGAGTTTGAAGAGTAATAGCAGAAAGCTGGTTCGGCAATAACATTGCAATAGAATAAGAGCAAGATTCCGGTGTAAATAAATGTTTGGTGAAGTATAAAGTAGGAGAAAAGAAAACGGAACTGGAAATGGGAACTTTAAGCTTGCCATCATGCAAAGATAAAACGGAAAGCTCGGACCATGTGATGCTGTCTGAGAAAGCCTAATTGTCTGCTTAGGTAGTATAGTTTTGCTAATATAATCTGAAAATAAGTGAAACTTTTAAAGAAACACTAGAAAGCAGATTTTTTTCAAATTTCTTCAACTTTTTTCTCTTTTTTCCCAATAGAATAATAATGAATAAAAGGAAATCTGAGACCACTTTCTACAAATCAGATCATTTATTTGAAAAGATAGTTGAAGAGATAGCAAACAAAAATGGTAATTGAAAATAGAGAAAAGTATCTGAAAATATGAAGGGGTCCAGATTCTGCACCCCTGTTCTGCCCACTGGAGGTAGCACAAGGTAGCCAAGATCCGTTCTTACTCACAGGCTGAGAATTTGCCTGCAGTGGGGAAGTCACAGTCAGCCTCACGCTGGTTTATCCCTCTCCCATGCCAACTGCTCTCATCCTTCGCACGGGTCTGGTAATGGGAGCATAAGAAGGTACGCCTACTCTCTACCAATTTTCAGCTGCGTTTAATTCCTTAGATGACATTTGTACTAGGAAACAAAATGGACCATAGCCCAGTCAAGAGTCAGTAGCAAATTACAGTTCACATGTGCAAGGCTAACCCACCTGCTCTCCTGAAGCAGAGTGGCCTCCTTCCTACTGCCTGCTAAGAACAGTCCCCAGCCCATGCTATTCCCCAAATCTTGCTGTGTCTTACCATGTTGGCCTGGGCCAAAAGCATACCACAAAGCCTGCTAACAGTTAAATGGCATGGATTATCACATGGTAGAGTTTAAGCATGTGCCTGGGCCCTGTTTAGCTCAGTAACACAGATGTAACCTTACAAACTACATCCAGTTGGAAAAAATTACAACTGTACTAGCCTCCTCTAAATTACAGTCGTGATGGCATGAAAACCGATAATCCATAGGTGTCTTTCAGACTACTGTTTCTTGAACAGAAATGTCAATGAACGTATAAATTTGGATGTCATATGTGACTTAATTAAAAGGAAAGAAAGCATAGAAAATCTGAAAAATCGGTAAATTAAGGAAGTCAGAGGAGGACAATAAAAGGCAAAACAGTACTTATCTGATGTGGAAGTATTTTTAAATGGAAACTGGAAAGCCAGTTTGGTGGGTGAATATTCTTTTCAAAATAAGCAGGGTTACAATAAAGAAGTCAGTATATGACCATTTGGGTAAATAGATTTAGTACATTATAAAAATGCAGTTTGGGTCCCACCTGTATGCACCTCCTTGTAGGATAAAAGCCTGAAATATAGTTCATTTGCTTATGGCATTTTATTCTGAGACTTTTGAGAAGGACCTGATGCTGAAGTGTGCACAGTTCAATATAAAATAGTGGCCTCATAATGCACATGGTGGGATAAGTGCTTTACTGAATATTTATACCCATTTCAAAAAGGGATATGCAATAATATCTTGGGATTAACATAATCTCTGTATTATTTGGACAGTTTTCCAGTATGTGATGTAATTACTATTAGGTTCTAGGTCACATTTTGACCTAGTGAGGTCACAAGTTATTTTCATGATCATTTCTAATTTTACAGGTTGTAGAAAACTAAATGCAGGATGCATAAAAAGTGGAAACAAAATTACATTCATAAACTACTTCATAATCTGGGATTAACTGCTTAGGTCTGAAGACAGAAAATAAAAAGGGAAGGGAAGATATGGCAAGCCAGACAATATTGGAACATAATGCATTAGCATTCAGTTGAATGTTGTCTTTTAAGTTGCTCAAAGGTAAAGAGAGGAAATAAACTGATCAAATAAAAACTATATGCAGACTCTGAAAGGGGGTCAGCTTCTCTGTTGAGTGCTGAGGACATAAAGGACATAAATGAAATAAATAGGCAAAATTTTAGGATGCGATAGATCAAAGGAAAATGGCTAGAAGTTGAGACGGAACATTGGGAGTAGGTGTTTGGAAAGAATTCTTGGTAGGAAATTATTATTAATGGAACACTGGGAAGCAAATGGACCATCGTAACAACTATTCAGCAAGAAATTTGCCTGTAGATTAAGTATTTGGAGAAGCAGTCCTGCAGAAATGTTCTGGAGGAACTAACTGGCTCTTCTGGCTTTACTGTATTGCCATCAACCGTACGTGCAATACCGTGGGCAACTATGTTGGGAGAAATCACTTCTGTAGTATGAATGTGCAATTCTGTACTTTTGGCTTGCTTTGGCTTCAGCATGATTATGTTCTTCCAAATAATAGAAACGTAATCTTGCAAATCATAGAAACTACATTAAAAATTGCAACTGAGTATCAATGAAAAATGTAAGAAAGTGGAATTATATACACATAGATGGAGAAGAACATAAATCTATCACATATATACATATCTAGCTGAAAAAAAGTGTTCTTTCTTATAATGGCCTTGTAATTTTGAAATGCAAATGCATTATATAAAATTATAATAATACGATCCCCTCGAGCATAGTCTTAGAAAATGACATGAAACAACCAAACAAAATATTTGAACTTCTCCGTTTCTCTCTGAATACATTACATATTCTAAACCTAATGTCTGAACAGCCGGAACTGGTAGTTCCTGTTTTGAGGAAAAAAAGTCATTTTAAGACTTCTGTGAAAAGAGATTCTGAAAAATGTTATGACCGATAGTGCAGGTAGGACTGTCTACTAGAGAAGTGTTTGTAAACTGCTTCTCTCTTCATTGCGAATACATTCCGTGCCTATCACTTCTGCTTAAATAAACTCTTGTTGGGGGTTTGGCTCTCCATGTTTCCCGAGGAAGTGGGGGGACATAGTTTTTAGGAGCTGCTGGAAGCTAAGTTGGAGTATGGCAAGGAGAAGACAACTACATCAGAATTTTGGCTGAAGGGTAGAGGAATTCTAAAAAGGCTTTTCTGGAGATGGGGAATGGGTGGCTCTGAGCAGGAGTGTAATGCTGCTGGGAGCCCTTAAGCCTATTTACTCATTTAGTGTATTGCGAGCACACCTAGGTATCATGGGATTTGGATGCTTTGCAGATGGATAGATTAACTAGATTACAAAGCACAGCTACTAAATTTCAGGAATTCATTATGAAAGTAACCTATGAATAAACTATATGAATATTAAAAAGTAAAACCAAACCATAGAAACCACTTCTTAGAAGAACTTTCATATGTGACTGTGGCATCGTTGCATAGTCTGTGCAAGTGAAATAGAGCAAAGAAGCAGAAAATCTGGGCTAGATGTCATAAACCACTGCCCAATTTTTCACTTTTTTTTTCCCCCTTCTTTCCAAGGAAATAATTGGGAGATTCCTGGGATAAACTGTCTCTGGTTAAAAAAAGTAAAGAGACTAGATTCTTGAAAGGTAGGCATTGGAAATAAATGTGAAGACAGCCAGCCACTGCAGCATTTAGAGCATTTCTTTGATCTGCTATTATCTTACATCTTTTGTATTCTTTTTCATGGTCCAGAATATTTCTGCTTTACTCAGACAAAACTTACTGGAAACAATGCAGAACATGACATACTTTTACCATGAATTAATAATTGTGTTATCATGAAAAAGAGACTCCATAGTATACTTCAACTAGGAACATCCTTCTACCTCCATTTCAGCAGACCTTATCTATTTTGAGACAGCAGAGAGAGATACAGGCTTTGAGTCAAATCTTCCTTCTGTGATGCTTGATTCTCAAAGAAAACTAGATTTATGCCTGCCTGCCCATCCATCTATCTGTCTGCTAATTTATTAAGAATATTATAATTCTTGTTTTACTGTTAATTGTAAAAATAGAAGTTACAGTATTACTAAGTAGAAGGTTTACAAAATCCTGTTTTATCCAGTTCTTTGACAAAAAAAAAAAAAAGTAGTGACTTATTTTACATTCAAAGAAAATTAGGTGTCATTACTGATTTCCAAAAAAGTGACTGAAGAGATGGGCAGATGTATTTTGTTTCAAGGGTCTGTGGAGCCTACTGCTCTGGAGTACAACAATATTCCAAATAACATCGATACTGCCTAGTTTTACAGATGAAGCAAAATCAAAGAATGCTCATGCAAAATGGCCAGAATAAAAATCCGTGAATAAAATTGTTTCATCTCTTTGTTAAAATAAAGTCCGGAAAAAAAAAATATTTCAATTTCCAGGTAAAGGTGAATCCATAGGAGAGCACATGAATGAAAAGGGTTTTGGGAAGCAAGATTTATAAGGCACTTTCAAAAGACTTGTATTTGTTTAGTCTAGAGAAGAGAAGACTGGGGAAAATAATCCTACATCTGAAGATTACTGTGAAGAAGATGGTCATCAATTGTCTTTTGTACCCAGTTGTGGAAGGACAAGAAAAAATTATCTTAATTTACAGTGAAGAAGAACAGGCTACATATTTGGAAAATCGTTCTAAGTACAAGGACAGTTAAAGACTGGAACCAGGCTTTCTGGCGATGCTGGAGTATTTTCCTCACTGGCAATTTAGAACAGATTAGACAAAAAGTTTCTGTCATCACAATGCTCCTACATCTATCTTCTTTCGTAATTGTTGACTCCACTCAATAAGTAATCTGGAATATTAAGAAGTAATTTGAAAAATAAATTTGGAATGTGGAGATGAAATTGGATAGTCTGAACACATGATAAATCATCAGAAATGCAGGTATCATTTTTTTTGTCTATAGATGTAGTCTTGTATTTTGTATGCCTTTCTATATTTTAATTTTCACTTAATTTTAAAGTTCATTTACATATTATTTCTATTTACAGATCGTCGATAAGGATGAAGCATTTTACCTCTTCATGCAAGCAGTACCATTACTCTGCTTACACTACTTGATCCTCCAGGCGGGAAGCTGATTTCAGCATTGTCAATACCCTTTTTCCTTGGCTTCTAATTCTATCTAGCACATGCTCTTCAGGTATGTATAGCTTTGTAGATATTATGGGGAAATATTCTGCAATTCAAACACATGTAGTTTCTTTTACGTCATATATCGATAACTAGAGTTTGTTATTTGACAGAATATCTGAAAAAGTGTGATTCCTAAACAAAACCAGTACTTTGATGATGAATTTTACTTTCTGTGGTTAACAGCCTATTTTTACTGTGATAGGTAAAGCCTGTTAGTAATAAAAATGAAACCTAGTATCTATGCTGTGATAGTGGAACCCTAAAGTGAAATTAGTTAATGATATTAGAAAGTATCACTTGCATTTCTGCTCCAAACCTGAAGATATTTTATTTACCTGTACTCAAAAACAACATTAAAGAATATGTATGGTTCATGTTACCAACATTCTTGGCCTTGATTATAATGTGAATCATTCATGTATATGCTTTTGTTAGAGCATAAAATACGTAACATAAGACAGCAAGAATATTGAAGGAATGAAGATCATTTGCCTATTCAGAATACTGACAGAATTCAGTCTATTCAGAATACTGACTAGCATGTCTCTTCTAAGAAATTCAATTTGAAGGATCATGTGAAAACTGTTTATGTTTATTACTGTGATAATCTGTTAGCTGCCTAAGGATTTATGTGTTCATATCAAAAATAATTAAAGTCTTCAAATTAAAGTGTTTATCTTCCAGTGGTTTTTCTTGTATTGGATCTGCAACAGGAAAGGCTGTGAACATTTGCCAGTGCACATTTTATTGTACCTTCTTCCCTCAAATTGTGTTAGAAACGTTTCAGTTATTAGAAGCAGCTGAATTAAAAATGTGAATAGTGTACAGAGAATCCAGTGGCTTTCACTCAGTTAACCTCCCAGAGAGGAAGATCGAAGTAAGAGAAGTAGCACCCCTTCACTTTTGCAGCTCACTCTGCCTTTTTATCTTGATATAGAACCAAGGGGTTCCAGTATAACTTTTCTGTTTAATACTGCACTTGAGTCATCTAGATTTACCTGGCTTTGGTTTATGTTTTTGTTTTTTTTTTTAAGTAGGAGACATCTACTTATGCTGTTTGAGAATTAACTTAGAGAGAGACCACAAAAGTCTTAAAACCTTTATAATAGAAGCCAATCTGGAGAGAGGTTGTTGTCAACTTGGATAGAATTATTCAGGAATAGGAATCACGTGGCACTGCACCTTTATAGTAATACAGTTTATATAGAAGAAAAACAGTATAGGTCAGAGAAGCTTTTGGAGGAACATGTCTAGCAAATAACTTTAGAATGTTTGACTCACACTTTACAAGAATAGGAAAATATAATTCCTGGGTAGAAGTGAAATACTACTTTTAAAAGGCCTCTGAAAGTTGAATAACTTGACTTCTCATGAAAGTCAAAGAAGTAGCTTATGATCCAAGGTGTTTCATGAAAATAGAATAATTGTTTTAAGTTGTGAGATGCCTTAATGAATTGAACAAATTGAGAAAAATGAAAAAAATTCTAAAGCTCCTTTTACTTACAATTGAAATCTAAGGTTGTCTGGTTTTACTTGTCAGAACTTGCTTTTCAACATATATCTTAATTTAATATTTTTTCTAATTGAACAGTCCCATTTATAGTTTGAAGTTATAAAATGCAAACTGTATTTTCAGCTTTCCCATTCGAATATGTTATTGAACAATTTGAAACTAATTTTGCTGACTAAAGAAAATATTTACTTAACCAGAGGGGATTTATTATGATGAGAAATTTAGTTTTCCTGCATATTTTCAGGGGCCCAATGCAGCTACTACAGAAATCCACCCCCAGCAAGGTGCCCATGTCTATCTTGGATAGTATGATACTCAGAAAAATATGGGGCTAATAATGTAGAAGGAGCTAACCCCATTTTCAAAGGTGCCAATGAATGTATAATTTAATAATTTTGAAAATATTACTTACAGATTAAAAAAGAACATTCAGAAACAGTAAGAGTAATTAAAGGATGGTTAGCAAGTTTGATTAAGTGAGGTAGACAACCATATACAAGGAAACTAGAATGATACAATATTTATTCAAGTTGTCAGGAAAATGTGTAATTAGAGGCAGAATTGGGAAAACATGGTGTGCAGTTACTCTGAGTTACTCTCCGAGTTACTCTATTTTAGCAGATTTAATAATGTTTTAAAGTGGTGATAATCCCTTACTTAACATAACTGAAACTGGACCGGACAAAGTAGTGCAAACTATACTTCAGAAAGACAAATCCTATAGCTGGATATAGGTTGGAAAGTGTAATTGTTAGCATTTAAAAGCGTGGAAGTTTTTTGGCCAGTTTTGAGAAATAAGAAAATGTCAGTGTTAAGAAAATACTTTCTCTGGAGTACTAGAAGGTGTATTTATATGTCGTTTTGGGCTCTCCAGACTAATATCATGGTGTACGTTAACAGTATAGATGGTTGCTTTCTTAATGCAGTTTGTGTGTGTGTTAATTTGTATAGACCAGTTTTCCATCTAAGTTGGCCAAAGCACAGAGAGTTATTTTAATTGCCCGATTTTTATAACGAGCATGAATAACTCATCTGGGATGCCTTTGGCTGCTTCTTTGAGTGGTTGTGTAGGTGGATTTCACTGCTGGTGTATATGTGCCCCCTAAGTGCAAGGACGAATTATTTGGACAAGCAGAGTCCATTAGATGGTATCAGCAGACTACAACTTGAAGCACCCTCATGTCCACCGTTCTCAGGGCATTAAATAGTGATATGAGTACAAACAGTAATGATTTGATTATTTCCATCGTACTCAAAGATGGAAATAATGCGATGTACATACAGTGTGATTCATGTAACTTTATATGTAGTAGTGTAATTAATTTCTTGCAGTAAATTAAGTCTCCTTATGACCATTAGCAAAATACAGTTTGAGTTAACATACTGGATATATCTCTTTATATATGGATAAAGCAGTCATAAGCTACTGGGGTTTAAGATTTTCCCCAGTGTGATTCTTCAGAGAGCAACATGTCCCATAGTAACATTTCCCTTTTGCAAGAGGGAACATGTGGCAGGGGAGGGAGGAAGAAGACTTTGCTTGAACAGAAATCAATTGATTTCTAACTTCCACAAGTAACGCTATAGTTGTGATTTAAGACAGTGTCTCTTATTCAGTGTCCTAAAATCTGTGTTTCTGAGCTTCTGGGACATACCCATTACCATGGTCCACTTGTATGGGCAGGGAAGTCTGATCGAGGCAAGAGGAGCGTGATTCCCAGCACAAGTCGCTGCCCATGCACGTAGCAAGGGATCAAAGATTCATCAGCAATGTGGCCTGTCTTTGATTTGTGTATTTTAAAGTCCAGGGCCTGATAAGACCTATTTTATTACTTGCATGTTCCCTGCAAGGACCTTGATAGGCACTGGCTTTGTGTTGAGTGCCTTATGTATTTATAGCCCTGGTAGTAGTGATTGTCTTTGTATTTTCAGTACTGTGTTGTACATAGTGCTGAGTGACTTGTTGGTCTCGTGGCTTTTCTCTCTCTTACTCTCTAACAAACTACCTGGCTTATTAGAAACAATAAAGACCAGAAATAGATTCCTTTCTACGACTGATTGCAGAAGCAAATGTACCATTACAAATCAGTGACAGAGCCTTCTGTATCTACAGCTTTACAGAAAGGGCGAAGGGGCTAGCAGTTCAGTGTCAACTGTCAGTGCCTCAGCACTTTCATTTGCTATTTCAAATTCAAGACTGGAGTAGTATCCATAATCTCCTAACCAATCACTAATCCTCAGGGATTTTGAACTGCCAGCCTGCAAGATGTCTATTTTTACATAGGGGTTCATGCAGCAGAGAAAAGACATTAGATTCCTTATAGGAACCCTGGGCTACATTACAGAGTGCTACCCTTCAGTCTTTCTCGTGAACCAAGCAGGAATTTTCTGTTGCTTTTGTGTTCCCCCTGCCTCCTCCCAGAGAAAGTAGCCATCATCACAGCATGTCTCAGAAGATAAAGGACTGAAGTGCAGTACCACAACAGATGATTGATTCCCTTCACACAGGTCTAAACCTATATGATCAATAGTTCCCAGACTTACAAAAACAGCGACATTGATTTGAAACACTTGCTTATGGTTTTGCTGTTATATATCATATTATCAAGAGCTTTTTACTTCCCAGAGGAGAGATCCTAGACAGTAACAGGTCAATTAAATCAGCTTCTAGGTCATCTTTCAAGATCAGTGAAACCACCTCAGCATTTATAGTCTCTCACAAAACATTCTGTACTTTATCTACGTTGTGCACAATGTTAACTGAGACCGCAGCCTTGCAACTACCTGGTACATGCCTCATCAAATGTCTGTGGTACACAAAGAAGTCTTCTCCTCATTAAACTTTGAACGAACGATAGTCAGTACACTGTCGTCTTCATACCTTAGTGTACTAAGGGTCTGGGTGACAGACAGGTCCATTCAGAGACAGGGATTTGCTCACATTCAACATCTCTGTAATGCTCACAGGATGCTTTGCCTCCATATAAACATTTCAGAGTCAGGACCCTCTGCCTTGAACAAAAAGTACACTTGGTTTTGTTTTTCAGGCACTTACCAAACAGGTGCCAATAGTCAATGTGATAATTAATTATGTGTTTTGTCAACAAGCCAGTGAGGGGCAAGACCGTCTTCACGAATTTTTCTGTGACATATGGATCCGAATTAAACCAGTCAGAACCAGGCAACATTTGCAGTTAGAGTTGGTAACGTTAGAGGCTCTGAGCCTTTCTAACCTTCAGGGTATCTAACCATCATAGCAGGGAGTCAACAGCAATGACCTGTCTTCCAGAGTTACCTTTTTCAGATGGGGACTCCTAAACGTGCGCTTGTTCATAACAGACATGAATAGGTGTCTTGTTCTGACTAGATGGATGCTGAGAACTGAAAAAATGTTTTGTTTATCTGTTTAATAATATGGGGGTTTTATGCCCTTTTTCTTTCTTACTTTTCTTTGTGTCTTGTGAAACTTTCAGTACAGTCTCTTTACCTGCTTAGCCAAACATACTGCTCTGAAATAATAATCAGATCCTGCAGCCAAACCCAGTATGATTATAGCTGATAGACTGGGTGTTACCTAGGTGAAATCTGCTGACAGAAACTATTTTGCAACAGTACAGATCATTTTGTGTCAAATAGAGTCACTTTAACTAGAGTTACTCACAAACCTAAATGAAAAGACTTTCTGTTTGAGTATCCTGGCATCGTCAGTCTCCCTTAACCTCTTCTACTTCAATAGTACGGGACTGTTTAACAGCTTTGACACTAACTGAAGTTTACATAATTTCTCTAAAAGTGCATTTTTCTGCAATAGCTGCTTATCTTCTGTACAAGGATACAATATACCTTACCTTGGAGTAAGATTTCTGAAAGGCCTTTGTTTATATTTTTACCTAAGAATGGAGACCTGTCTTAGCTATCTGTAAGACAGGATTTAGACTACTGGTTTTAGATAGACTACTATTTTGTACTAATAGAAACTGGGCTTTCCTGTCTGCTTCAGAAATATTCCTCTGCCTTGTAAAACACGTAGCAGGGAAAATGGGAGTGTACTGCATGGGTTATGAATTTCCTACTGAAATAATAGGAAACTCTCACAGGCTTCTGCTGTTTTAATTATGATGTTAACTGTGCCCACTTAAGGTCTACTGCCAAACTCCAGAAACAATGCCCTCCTCCTTTAGAGGAAGCTTGAACTACTTTATCTTCAGTTTTCTACTTCAGTTTTTAGATAAAGTTTACATTGATTCCTTGAGCTTTAGTTCTTAGCAAGTAATTTTCTTAGAACCGGGCTGATTTCTGTGGATTGGCAAATTTTCTTCTCTTCATTTCCACTCCCTACTATTCTTTCAGATTCTGCTTGCAGAAAGACCAGCAGGGTTTTAAGAGCACAGTATGCATGACTGCATCTTTTCCTCTAATGCATCTTCCCTAACAGTGGGAAAGAATGGTGCTCTCAGAATGTGCTCATCTGAGCTTCCAGTTCCCCAGGATCTTGGAAGGACTTCTGTGCAATAGCAGCTTCAGCATCTGCCACAGATAGCAGGCAAACTGGTGGTTGATTGGCAGAGCTAAGAAGAAATAGATTTCCAGCACAGGGGCAATGGACTCTTCTTCAGAGACTTTAATTACAGCACCCCTCTAACACTTCTTCAAAACAGCAATAAATGTTTTAAAATTGCACGTGAAAAGGATGGACAGGGATCAACTTTTCACCTTCTCTATCAATAAGAAAATGAGGGTGCATCAGATGAAGCTGGCAGTAGGCAGGTTCAAAGCAAATAATACAATAAGTTGTATTGTTTTCTATGTTCATGGGTAATGTACTCATGACATTCTTTGCCTAAAGACAGTGTGGATCAAAGAAGTTCACATGGATCTAAGGAGAGACTGCAGAAGACCTTGGAAGAGAGATCTAGTAAAAGTCACTGACTAGACAAACCACATCAGGCTCAGGAAACCCCCCGAGCTAAAACAAAGTTGGATGCTGGAACTCATGGGCATTATCAAATGTGCTTGTCCTGGTCCTGCTGTTCTCTGAGACAGTACTTGGAAAAGAATTGGCTTATGTCTGCTGTTGGAGATTGGTAAATGGGCCTGTCCTGAGCCAGTCTGACCTCTCTTGTATTCTTAAAATAAGGTTCATTTATGAATCTTGGCCTACTCGCAGTCTTTGCAAAAATGAAGCAAATACTTTCAGGACCTTCTGCTCTTGAAATTCAACTAACTAGAGCCAACCTCAGTTGGTCATTCTCCTTCCTTTTACTGCACTCTCAGCTTTGCTAACTACATAGTCTGGTATTTCAAAGATTTTATGACATATGTTAATGAAACGCCTCTACTTAATCATGCCCTAACCTAAACCAAACTATTTCCATCTTTATCTCTTTAGAAACTTGTGGCTACCATTGTAATTTTGAGTAGTGACTTTTTGTGTTCCTTACGCTGGCCTTCAGATTCTCTCTACTACAGCGAGAAAAATTCTGAGCCTGCCAAAGAAAAGGGCAAGGAAATTAATAGAAAACCCATGGGATAGTGTTGTTTCCATCACAGTAATTTGGGAGGAGGAATTTAATTCTGATCCTTGTTAAGTGAATAAATCAAACCCACAGATCTGTAATGCCAAATCTGTAAGTCGTGCTCCAGAATTCAGCAAGCCAGCATCACAGCCTTTGAACATCCTCAGAAATAACTTCCCTTCTCTTCCTTTCGACTTGGGGAGTTGTCCTGATAGTAGGTTTATCCTCCTAAGTCACTTAGCAAGGACAAGGAAATTCAATGGGAAGTCTCTATATTTAGCAGAGATTAAGGTGGTCGATGCTTATGTTCAGTTCCCTGGTTAGCTTAAAGTCCTTCCAATTTTCAGTAGCTAGGCATAGGCGAATGCAGCTAGAGCTGAAGGAGGAGGGGAACAGGGAGGGATGGAGGAACAGGGGAGGATCTAGAGCCCTTCATAGCATCCTTTCACCCTCTGCCTCCTGCTGCTGGTAAATCTGCAACTGAACAGCCAGTGCTTTAAAAACAAAAAAAGCCTCTGCTGTTTGGCTTTTTACTTTTAACACCTCAGGTGTTGAGCAAATGAAAGCAAACCTCTGTGCCAGGGCTCTGTCTCTTTAACTTTGTATGTACACCAGCAGGCACAGTAGGAACCCATTCTGTTTTGAACATACTATAGCATAAATGGCTGATAAATCAGAAAGGAAGGAATCCGCATTTTCTATTACTTTTGTGGCCTCCTGCAATGATTAATATATGTTTAATGAGTTCTACATGTATGCTTTATTTAAATTAAATGTTTCTTTTTTAACAAGACCACTTAAGATTAAGTATGCAAGTAGGGCAGCCAGTATTAAGGTTAAATTTACTATAGTATTTTAAAATAACACAATAAAAATACTATGCAACACATTTTTCAATGCCAAAGTTTTAGAGAAAGTCAAAGCACCGAAGAGGTGGAAGTCACTGGCAGAGCAGTTGGATCTATAACCCACAGAATGCTGAACCTGCTTATGATAGCTTTTTTTTCTCTTTTACTGTACTCATCTACTTTATATTAATGACTAGTATGTTCAAAATTGAAAAATCCACTGGGAGTTGAAAAAGCAGGCAATTTCATTTTTTCTCATCAAGTCCATGAATGAAACCTGAAGAGAATGAGATGTACTAGTTCTAAAGTCTTGAAGGTCATGCTGACCAGAAATAATCACTCAAGTTCACCAACGAGCAGTGATTAGTCCTTGTTGAATAAATCAGTTTTCAGTGCAGTATGTTCTAGTAGGTTTTTTTTTTCCTTACCTGTTATGTACATCTATGGTTATTTCATTTAACTGATAAAAAATGAAGTGCTCTTTTGCTACATTTAATTGAATTCCATTTTCCATCTACAAACAGTTTACAAATTATAATTGGAAGACTGAATCATGTGGTAAAGAAAAGCCGTTAAGTCTTCTGTAATAAAATACAGAAATTAAGAATGAGATGTTAGTTATATAGATGATTAAATAAAAATTGTAGAGACATGAAATAACTATCTGGATAGCAAAAAGAATCAGATTTTGTAAAGAGAGTATATTTAGTTGAACAAGGGCCTTTAAAATGAAAAAAAAAAAAAAAGGCAAATGTAAAACCAGACCAAAATAGACTGCGTATGACAAGGTCTTTCTCTTTTCTGTTTTAAAAGGTAGCTAGAATTGTTAATTTAACTCAAGAGACACAAACCAATCCGCCCAGTCTGCTGATAACATGCACTTGTAATTCTGGGTCCTAAACAAACACAATATGGACCTTGCAAGTGCTTTAGAAAGCCCTGGTTAATAATCAGTTGTCCAGGAGTCCCCTCTGACCTGCGCAGGCCCTCCTTCCTCTTGGAACAAAACCCTGGCAGCTGTTGCTTACACGAGCCATCACGGTGCAGTAACTGCACCCCTTGCCACCGCCTCCCTCGCCTTTCTCGCCGCCTGTAGCAAGAGAAGCCTCCCTCTGCAATTTACGTTCAGAGCAAATTAAAGCAAGCTGGGCAGCTGAGTTACTGAGACCTGCCTCGGAGTAAGGTAGAAGGAGATGACCTAGGGTTAGATGACCCTGGCTATCAAGTGTGTTGCCTTGACAAACAGTAATTGCTTGACAATTGCTCTGGGCTTGGAAAACATATGTTATCATGTTCATGCTGTATCCACTGATAGAGATTGTTTTCATTACACATACTGGACATTTCTAACTCCACTGAACCTACTGATGTGTGAAAACATAGATAAGTTCAAACTAGAGGTCTCAAACTCAAAAGTCTGAAACTTGAAAGTCTCCCCTTTCTTCAAGTTACTGCTTTTGGCTAGTGGATGTCTGTCTTTAACTCAAGAATCAGTCTATGTCCAGCATCTACAGTTGTCTCTGAAATGCTTTGTTTTTTTGAATGGTGTCTTTGTTAGAGCTGGAGAAGTTTCAGTTAAATAATATCTCAGCTTTGTGCTTGGTGAATGGTATTGTACGAATTATCTCTGTATAGGTTTCAGCATTAAGGCTGTTGTACGCATTGAAGAGCAGTCAACACTCACAACTCAGTGTTTAAGGCATATGCAGAGGTTCAGCATTGATTATGTATTTTATGCACTGTAAGAACTTAAATTTTTTGGTCCATACTGTAACAGAACTTCCTTTTGAACTACTGTCCACACTTATGTTTCCTCCCCTTTCGGCAAAAGTTTTACTGATAATATAAACATGAGCCTCTTTCAGTTGAAAAAGATTTTATTTTCTTTGAAATAAAGTGTTCCTTTTTCTGAAAAGCTGACGAGTCTCTCCCTGAGACAATCTTATCTTTTTATGTTTTTACTTATACCTGAACGTGTGTCTGCTTAAGTATCGAGTAACTTCTTAGTGCAAGAAAGGCTGTAGAGAGACATAAAAGATGACAGGAAATTTGGGGGGGTGTGGTATAGATTGCTAAAAAAAACCCCAAAAAACAGGAGGGGAGACAGTATGCAATGTATAGCACTCCTATGGGCTCAAGTGGTTAGAGAGGTGTATGCTTGCTGTATTAAAGAAAAGGCAGCAGGAGTCTGTCAGGGGTCGGTACATGGTCACTCATGACCTCAGGGGCATAGAGAGGTAGAACCCTTCTGACATGATTTGCAAGAGAATATGTGGGCTTTGATTTGTTCATTTGTACAGCGTCAGAAAGTAAATAGGGTACTGCTTGCTTATTTGATGAAGACTTCAGTCATCCATCTCAGCATCTTCCATGAAACTTCTTTTCTTATCTTTCCCTCAGTTTTTGTGTGCCTCTTGCATATTTCCAGCAGGATCTTCCTCTAGAATGTTGAATCTTATTCATGAGAAAAGGACAGTTTTGCTACTGCTTGTAAATTTGTTGTATTATGACATAACCTGTCATTATTTTAATTCTTGCTTTCAAATGAAACGTCTGCCAGTCTGTGTGTTGAAATCGTGTATTATTAACAACTACAATAGTAATGCCTAGATCTAATATACAGCTTTTTATCTATACATCTCAACCTTTTTTTTAAGCCTGGAATGAGATTTTGTTCCTTTAAAAACTCACAGAGCTCAGGTAGAAGTGGCTGAGGCAAGATTAAACAGCATTTGTACCTTCTCGCTGTTGGGCCGCTTGACAGATGATACCATAGTGATACAGCTCTTCTAGCCTCTGAGGGCCACTGACTCAGCCCAGCATCTACGCAGTGCTTTGTGCAGGCTCTCCCGCTGCACCCAAAACTTCCACTATTCCGACAGAAGGAGGCTTATGGCTTCCTTCCACAATCCCTACAGAAGGATCCTTCCCTGGGTGAGATAGGAGGCTTTTAGTGCCCTTTCTCAGTCAGGTCTTCATATCTAATGTCAAGAGTATGGAAGACTGGTGAGGATTTCAATCACCGCAATTTTCGGTTCTTTCATGCGGAGATACGATACAGCACGAGGACTCCTTTAAGGGAGATCTTCCTAGCTGGATTAGCCTTTTGTACATTCAGTAGGCACTGCTAACTAGGCACCTTGCCTCTGCAACGATGACTTTTATATTTTGAAAAGACAAAACGTTGCTAAACACTTATTTCAGATCTGAGGTTCTTTTAGACTTTCTATAACCTTAGTATATGTAGCCTTGGGACATCCTGTAAACATTATTTTGTCTCTTAGATTCAGTGAGAGGTAGGACAGTTTTAATTGTCCCTGTCTTAGAATCGAAAAGCCATTAGTGAAATTCTGAGTCGGGGACAGGGTTATGGCCCTCGTTTGAACTTCCATTCCAAACCTTGGTCAAAACACGATCCGTCTTCCACCTTGATACAGATTTAACATCAGCTATATGATTTAACTTGAAATGCCTGTAGGAACAGTAACTAGCAATCAGCGCTCAGATGGTGGGATGAAAGAAAAAGCAATTATATTCTTTAATGTGTTAATCAATCCAGTTTGTTTAAGCATGTTCAGGAAATTATGCTAAGTCGCTTAATTTCTTTTTTTTTCATTTATTTACAGGTCTGCTTTACCTGTATTGCTGAGCTATTGTGATAGTTTGTTTTTTATGACTTGCATCAAGCGTGAAGCTTTCAAAACCATGTGTCAAAGGTAAGTTAGTTCAATAATATTCTTATTTGTATACGTCCCTAAAAATATCGTACATTTAGGGGAAGTTTTCATTGCTTAATTGAAGGCTCAGCTCTGTTGGTGAGTCACAGTCCTGAGTAAAGGATGTTGTGAAGCAGTGTGGGCTCCTGCAAGGAGCTCTGAGAGAGATTTTCTCCCATTGCCCTCCAGTATACTGAGGAAGTGTGTGTACTGCACCAGCTTTTAAAATAGTGCAACCTGATCCTTTCTTTACAGCTCAACCGGTGGGGGTGGGGAGCGAAGGTGAAAGAATAGTAGCCCAGATCCTCCTTCCCATTTTGGGTCTGGTTTTCTCTGTTGAGTGAAGAGAGCATTAATTGTGCATGACCATTATGAGAAAGGACCCTTTGCTCTCACCCTTCACAGCTCTTGTGACATTAGGTTTAATCTAGTCTGTGTTAGGAGAAACTAAGTACACTTACAGGGTTATAATGAGCTTCCCCCTCATTTTCATTTTCGCTCACTGGTATGTAAATCATTGCTTGTAAGGGATAAAAATCTGTAGGAGTTACGAAACTGAAGTGATTGCACTAATGTGGAGCTCCTTCTAGTTAGTCTGCAGTGTTTATCGCGCTGTTTAGTGTTGTAAAACTAAAATGAAATAAACTCCAAATCAAGAGATACTATCTAATATTTCTCTAACCAACTCATAAAAGTAAAATTGACCAACTAAAGTAAATTGCTAAACAAATCTTAGACAATGCTAAACAAACATAGACAATGTGCAAGTCAGGAAATTGGTTTGTTGCAGTTTCAGTTGTGGGTAACGATTTAAAAGTTATCCAGATACAGTAGGTCATAGATTTAACTTGGAAAGACTACCAAAATTAATATTTAGTCGGTAGTTGTGACAATCGGTACACTGTCATACAGTGGAATCTTTGTGAAATGTATTATTTACAAGAAAGGATGTTCATGCACATACCACTTTCAGCCAGAAACAAGGATACTAAGAGTCCTGAAAAAGTACAGTGGTTTTGGTACTCTGTTTTGCTGGCTAGTGTTGCCTGGGTTTTGGCATATTTATTTTTTACTTCTTCGTGCAGTCTCAAGGGCGTATTTCTCATCTGATGCACTACTACTGATTTCCTAATTTCCATTCATCTTTTGCAAAAGATGTATTTGTATCTGTAATCCACTGTGAGAGTACATTTTGTAGTCTGTGCTAGGTGTATCTTGTGTACACATTATGTACACGTTTTAAAGTAATGCCCTGGTTAGCTAATATCATCTATATGTATGTAGTATTCAGAAGGTTAACTGTACGTGTAGAAAATATTCATGAAAATTACTGCAGTACTTTAAAGTATTCTGAAAAATACTTTTTATGATGCGTTAATACCAAACTTGAAAACTGTTCTATTAGACATCCATCGATATAGCTAGAGGGTAAGACCCAGAATCCAGAAGTAGGTTCAAGAGAAGGAACTGGGTAGAACAATACTGCTCATTTCCAGATACTGGAAATGAAACCTGCATAAAGATTTCTCCAAGAATGCTGTCAGTCTTCAGTTAGAAGGGTCATGCCATCACTGGCTAGCTGCTGGAAGGAAGAGAGGGTTTTCTTTTCTTTCCCACTTTCCATAAAACACCAGTTACTATAAAAGGATAGCTGGAGCTGTGCTGCTTTCTTCCTGTGTCTCCGGCTCCATTTTTTAAAACTTTTTTCCTCCCTCTGTATCTTATCCATTGTGAATAACTAGTGCAGTTTTCCTGCTGGTAATGATTTTGTCATATGGCTGCAACAATATAAAATGGACATTTCGGATAACTGAAGAGCTGGGTACAGGCTTCTAAAAAGCAGCAACTGGACTTGCACTCTTGTTAGTTATGCATGGCTGCTGCTTGTTAAAGTGCTACTGTGCAAAAGCTGAAACACTGGAACTGCCTGCTTGCAGAACCAGGAAGACTGTGCTGTCTGTATCAGTCAAATTTCCAAATGTAAGTTAGTAACGCCCTTTACAACTGGAAAGATAGAAATGTGCTTAGAGTTTTAAGTGAAAGCTGTAGAAATTCATAGCATAGGCCTTTACGGTCACCAGAGAAAACTGCTTGTTATCGTTAGGAATTATGAGGCTGCATTTGTTAAAAGAACTGGGGGTGAAGTACAGAATTACATTTTAAAAAGTTAAAAAGTATCAGACACCAAGTAGTACAGTCAGAGTGGTCACAGATACAATACCACAGCAGAAGTTGACTAATAATCTTTTTCAAGTGTGAAAAGGCAAACGAATGGTCATTCAGATAATCATATGCCAAATTACTCATTTATGTAATTCGGGTAATCAAAAGAAAAGCAGACTTAGATAAATCAATAATAAACAAGCCTTATTTTTATAAAACCAAAAAAATATTAGCTTGATCTTGTAGACCTAAAAAGCTTTTGTATCATAACATAAAATTAAGTAAAAGCTACGTACTGCATATGGTAAGATACAGGTTTCAACCTCCCAGTGAGTTAATACAGTTTCGCTTTTCTTTGTACTCTAGTAACCAACTCTAGTCTCCAATGATTTTTGATAGTTAAAGCAGAAAGGGCTGTTAATGTGAGGAGATACATATGTGCGTGCACATATATATATATGTGTGTGTGTGTGTGTGTACCTCCTTCCTTCATGGATTCATTTAAGACATATACGTAATACAGAGAAAGTATGCTCCTATTTTATTTGCTGAACACTAATACCTTTACACTTGGGATATTGAACTGACATTTGTTTATCATCTCTGGGAGTGTGACAGATATGCAGAATGTCTAATACCAATTCCAGGGCCAGAATTTGAGAGAAAAGTGCGTTTGAGGTAGACAGAAAGTTAGCTCACAGTGATGGGAGTTGGCTCCACTTTCTGCGCCTCAGTCTATAAGCCCCGTCCCTACCCGAGCTGCTTTTCCAATCCACTTAATAATACATCTACCCACCTTTTGTTCTCAGAAAAGGGACAGTGTTGAGGTTTGCTTTATACTGTTGCCACTTTGATTTCTTTCCGTGACAAGCTCCAGAGCCGCAGAAGCAGCCTGGCAGCAGCGCTGGAGCTCCCAAGTGCAGCAGGACTAGGGAGCCCTCCAGGAGCCGGTTACAGCTCTCGGTCACTGGCCAACCCATCGCTTGTAGAAGTTAGCGTGCTTAAGTTGACATTGATCCCTCAAGGGACTAGCTACCAGCTAAACAAAACTGGAGCACAGGGCTAGCCAAGCATAGATTCTCCGTGACCTTGTGTCAGGACCTGTGATCCTGTTGTAAAAGCCAGCTATGTTACCTCCTTGCCCTCGAAGACTCCCGGGGAATCCTCAAGTAAGTGAGGGGAGGGAGTTATTTACAGCTCCTTCGTGTCTCCGTCCCAATCTTTTTTGGTTTGTTTGTTTTGTTTTGTGTTTTTTTTTGTAAAACCAAGAGATGACGGAATACTTTAAAAAGGCGTATTTGTTCCCCTATGAAGGTGTACTACCACAAAGCAAGAATAATTTGCCCCATTAATTATAGATAATGGAAAATGTGTAAGTATCTACGTGGTTAAAGAAGTGAGCATACTGTCATTGATGGTATCACGGCTGTTGTATACAGTCTGGAAAGGCGGATGCATTTGAATTTTACTGGTAGGTCAGAATATTTAGAAGCCAGGAGATCTGTGAAGTCTGACTATTAAATATACTGAGGGTAGAAATGCTCATTTGCTTGTGCAGAGGAAATAGAGCAAAGATACACCACCGCCGAGAAAGCTAGCAGGACAAAGGAGATACTATTGACTCATTCCAGACTGCCGACTTAGCAGCTCAACTTTGTTTCCTTTTAACTTTTGTAACAGTAGGAGCTCAAAGCTGCTCAGTCTATTTTCTACACAAATAGAAACACCCAGACTTCAAAAAGTAATACACTTTGAAGAAACCCAAACCATTAACACATGAAAAACCGTGTGTACTATTAAACAGGGCTTCACGGTTACTTGAATTTTGCAGTGAGTAAACGCTGATGTTTTAGTAATAATTTTACACTGCTGCATTCTGGCAAACGATTCTCGACAAGTATCAGTTTTGTAAGACACTTCTTGTGTTTAGTGTGATATGGATTTATTGACTTTGCAGTGGGTAAGTACTACTTCAATATTTTCACAGACGGAGGGACCCCCACACATTTTTCCCCACTAAAGAAATCCATAAACCCCCCCCCCCCCCCCTTCCCCCCCCCCCCAAGCAGCATATTGCAACAAGTTTGTAACCCTATAGCATCGCACTCGTAACACTGGGGAAAGCATACGCTGTGTGACATTTAGATTTTGTCGTCGGTGCTTAAATCTTATTTCCCATTTAAAAAAAAAAAATAAAAATCAGCTTTTTGTTGTCCACTCTGGACAATGAAGCGTTCAAGGCCATCGCTATGACAGCTTCTACGCTCGGGTCTTCCCTCTGCCAGACCCTGACAGGAGCCGGTTTAACTTCGCAGGCACCCCCCGCTTACAAATACACCTCCGGCGTATAGCGTGCGCCTGAA
>NW_009623922.1:649-1954 GCF_000690535.1 Cariama cristata | reverse complement strand
TATTTTTAACATTATTTTTATGGAATTCCTTTTAGGAATAGACTACTTCACTGGAATTATCAGTAACAAATGTACAGAAGAAAAGCACAAATCCACAATACAGTCTCAACCCTGATATTGTCACTATCACTTCTGCTACAAGGGTAACTCTTTGATGACCAATATGGCATACTGCTCACTACGTGACGTTTACGTAGTTTTCTGCAATCTCTGTTTTAAGTCTGGGCTAATGGGATTAAGTACCACACAAAAGCTAAGGAAAAATTTAAATCCTTATCAATGATTTTGTAAGCCGTCTCTCGATGACCAACTTAAAAGCAGCAGCAGCTGCTGATGACAGGAGTCATCACAGAAAATTGAGCTCCCTTTATAATAAGAGAAATGAGGTGAAAAACACGAGTTCAAGTATTAGCATAAAAAAACTAATTTGGTGTTAGGGAGCATTTCCTTCTCTCCTTTGTAGTCTCTGTCATTATCTATGAAGCACAGTAAGCACACATCACTTTTTACTCTTGGTAAAGAAACTCAAAATCCAGCGCTAAGATGACTGAAAAGACATAAAATATCAAAGTCTGATAACATGGCAAATACTGCACACATTCCTTCCAAATCCTGAGTGGATAGGCATCCTGGTCGTACATAACAGAGAAACACAACATCCATTACAACAGAAAAGCCTTCTAGGGACACCTTCATTTAGTGCTAAGGACAATGTGATGAGGCTTTAGCGCACAGAGCTGTCATTCAGGAGGGCAGAAATTTCCAGATCCGAAGAGCTACAAGAAGCTCATAGACATAGTACCCCTTCTTAGAAGCACCAGAAGGCCCTTGTCTCAGCTTCTAAAGGGATGGGTGGCATCCAGATATTGTTTTTCAACTATCCTTTTAGACAGTAAGGACATTTCTTTTTCATTATCATCCAAAGGAAAAGAGCACAATTTCCTGCCTATTTTGAAAAATCAGAATTCACCTAAAGAACAAAGGAGGGTGGAGGTCCCAACACTACCGAGTCCCTCTGGACGAGCCTAAGCGCTCTGAAATAGGCAACATTCATAGCATGTCGACTCAGAGCACCCAGACCACGCTCAAATAAATATGCCTGACAGATAAATAAAGGGAAAAAGTACCCATTTGCAGAAAAGGTGGGTCAAACTGCAGCCCTATCCCCAGCGAAGACAGCATTGCTCTTGGCTGAGCTATGCCCAAGCAGCTCATACATCACCCCGCTTTGCAAGGCAAATGCACGGAGGATTTAACGGACATTGTTGTTTTCCTGGTCATGTGGTATTATACAGCATCACACTG
>NW_009623922.1:0-246 GCF_000690535.1 Cariama cristata | reverse complement strand
CCGGTGTGGTCAAATTTCTTTTGCACATGAAAAATTCCAGCAGCAAAGTTCTGGATTACAGCACACTGTGAAACCAGAAGGGTATCTCAATGCACCTTGCACAACTCTCTGTGCAATGCTGTCACTCTGGCATCCACCACATTCTTCATTACACATTCTTCATTTGAGCAACATGCAAACGTCTGGAAACTTCCCAAAGTAAAGAACCAACAAAGCTGTCAATAGACATGAGCCTCCCGCTCCTAC
>NW_009623921.1:0-9988 GCF_000690535.1 Cariama cristata | reverse complement strand
TATGTATGTAAATAAATGTACAATGGTTTAAACACCAATTGTAAGTGGTCAAACAAATTTATCAGATTTCCAAAGTGATGTAATAGATGCTACCATTTTATGCTAGCACACTTCACATAAGTTACTGTTTTATCCCTGCTTTTACTGATGGAGAAGTAGACACCAATTATCTCTAGTCATCTACGCCTGTTTATATAGGATACTGCAGGACCGGGACCACAAAAATGGATTTTACAGCTCAAGAATGAAACACTTTTTAAAACATAAAAATAGAAAATGAAGAACACAGTTACCAATTGAATAGACAAAAGGACTGTGAAAATTGCAACACAGGATAACCAGCACTCTGTGAAGCAGAAAAGCTTCCAAAGGAAGCTGTCAAGTTAAAATAATATTTAAACAGTTGAAAAAACATAATATTGAACTTAGAAAGCTGCAAAAGACTTTAAAAACCTACTTAGATCATACAAATTATGACAGGAGTTAAACACAGAAGCATATATAAGAGAGCAAACATTGTGTGAAAGGTCTCTATTGGTGGTGACAGGTTGTCTTTGGGCATCTATCAGGTTGCTTAAACAAGATGTTAAGCAATTGTAAATGTGATCCTATCAAACTTATTATTCAAAGTGTTTCCTTAGGGTGTTTTTAACTACTAGGATTTCAGCTGTCACAGCTAAGCTGTAAGGCCTGGGTTGTCTAGGCAAGGATGCTGCAGTACTGCAGCACTTGGAGAAGTTTAAACTTCAGTAGCCCTTCCAGCTCCCCATATTGTAACTATGTACCTGTTCAATAAAGAATGAGTGAAATTCTTATGGGCAGAATTATAAGTTTTCAGTGAATTATTACTGAGCAAGAGTAAAGCTTCAGAAAATGCATTTTGTAAGGCTCAGGCATTTACATACAAAAAGGATGCAGTTCTCAAACCTAGTTCTACCTTCTTATCTCGCCTCCAATAACAGTTGTGCAATTATAAAGCAGCTGAATGTCTGTGAGGATGAGGCTGAACTCACATAAAACAGACCTCAAAGACTAACATCTACCACCTGCAAAACACAAAAACTCATCTAGGAAATGGAGGCTCCTGTCCATGAAGTCCTCACATACATGCATACCACCCCAATAAAAAATTAAAGCTACTTGCTTTAATAGAAATGAGAGACTCCTTTTATCTGAGGGGCTCTAATTCCATTGCAAGGGATGCATGATAACAATCTATGAAAAAACAGAAGACAGCCATTGCTCATGCTGTGTCATCAACAGAAGAACTGAAGACTTGCATTATAGCATTACCTTCATCTTCAGCATTGGCTGAGCCCTAAATCACAGGAAGATGAAGGATCTAGCAGGGAAGCATCACTCTGTACTAATCTAGTGCTTCACCTGAAGGTACTGCAAAACCAGGGTACTGCAGACAGCAGCTGAAGCAAGTCCTGGGCCACATCCCAGCTCCAAAAAGCCATTTAAGAGAGTCTGTACACTGAAGCCGATATCCATCATAAAGAGACTGCAGTCAGTACCTTGGGCAAGACACACTGATGGCCTGACCCAGCACAACAATTTTATGCCTTCTAAGTCTTCCTCTTCTTAATTTACAACACTATTAGCTGCTACCAGTGAGTCTGAACATACAAACGAGGGCATAAAATGGTTTTGTTGCAACAAATGAGCATGGAAGACTTACAAATGCTGTGATTATGAAAATTCAAACACACTTTTTTTTTTTCATTAAAAAAAAATATTCTCCTCTCATCAAATTTATTGTAACTATGAAACAAGTTAACCCTAGTATAATACCTTTAGAAGTAGTCAACTTTCCAAGAGCTTGTCATCTAAGGGAAAATTTTCTCAGGTCCTTTCAATTCTGTTAAGAAAACAGGAAGCGAATTTCAGTAAGCCATTTCAATAGAGTAAAATAGAGATAAAGATCTCTATTAAATTTGGCAACAAAGAGAGAGTCCACAAAATATCAGTTTGAGCCACGACTTGCCACCAGTCTATCACCACACTGCTCACTGGAAAATGGCCCATCATCCACCACTGACCAGGTATGATCACATAGGCAGTACATGTGAAGCCAAAAAGAAAGCATTGATGATACCCATACCTTGTTTAGGAAATTAAAAACATAAACAAGAGCAAGTGACAATTAAGACCACAAATGTTGAGGATTACTGACAAGTTATTTGCCAAAATGACAAAAGTATTAAGGGTTAGGAAGAGAAAGCTGTTTCAGCAGCGTAGGAAACACAACCACTCTCATTAAGCAGAGTGACATGGAACAAGAGTCACATCCATTTTCAGTCTTGACAAAGGCCCTCGAAACAAAGACATCTCTCCAGTTAAGATGCAGTTTTAAATTTAGAAAGCTGCCATTGCACTTTGGCCCATGGGCTTTGGAAGGGCTAAGGAAGAGAAATACAACTGTCACCGGTCACTTAGCCAAAAAAGACCTGGTAGAAAAGTACTGCCAAAGCCTTACTTCTGAAGATATTCAATACCAGGGCAAAGAGGATCCCCAACCAGTCATGCTTAAAAGCATTACAAGACAAAAGTCAGTGCCTACCACGTGTCTGACAAGTATCTCTTAGCAGCAGTGAGGGAATGGGAAAAAAAATAAAATCATTTAAATCCTGTTAGTGTTAATATAAATTTTCTTTTGCTGGAGTAACAAAATCATCACTACCATGAATCAAACGAAATTAAGTCATTTCATCTCGGTATTTCACTTAACCTTCATTCTTTTAGTTTCTTCCCCAACCCTTCTAATTTATTTTTTTAAGACACTAAAACTTTATTACGTCAGATGCTCCAAGCTCTAGTAATATTGCTGTGGATGTGCTATCATATAGATTTACCAAGTGTCTTAACTTCTTCCATGAGTAATACTCAATCCAGTTTTACCAAGCATGAGTACATTCGCTTGTGCTGCAAAAAGACTGTAAGACTTTCCAGCGTACACACAACAAGCCAAGGAGAATGAGAATTATGCCTCTCAGAAGTAAAATATTTTACAACGGAATAATTATTAATAAATAAGAAAATAAAAGACATCACAACCACACACTAAAACACACAAGCCCTGCTTGTGAAGAAAGCATCCAAACTTGCTGTACTGAACTACTCTGAATTTTTATTTTCCATTTTCAACAGCCACCTGGAAAAATAATCTACAACTGAAAATCTCAACACCAATCCCCTCAAAAAAAAAAACCCCAACCAACAAATAAACAAAAACAAAAAACCCACAAAACCCCACCAAAACCGAAAACAGTACTATATAAAATCCCTGCAAATAGGTCTAGAAGGCCTGGAAAGAAAAAGTAGCACTCACAAAAGCAGTGAGTCCCCAGCACTGCCAACACATACGTTGGTTACTGCGAAATAGCCCTCATCCCACTGCTCTGCCATGTACTTTACAACATGCCAGAAACAACAATCAGGAGGAGGTACTCGCATGAATCTCTTGACTGCGGCAGTCAATGCTCTCTTTGCCACAAAGAATTACTTTGTAAGCTGGGACATTAGTATCAAAGAGCCTTAGCATGTCAGCACCAGATTAAAATTAACCGTTCTTGTTGCTACGTATCTTTGAAAAGCCTGAACTTCACTTGCACCCTTGAGTGGAAAAAGCAAAGGAGACAAGTATTTCGCATTTGGTGATAATAGCCCAACTCTGAAAATCAAACATTTCACATAATTTATTTTTGTAATAGAGACAGCTGGCATTTCATCCGTTGATAAAAGGCCTCTTTCAAAGTAATAAATCATTTAACAACATTAGAAACTTATTTTGTATGCCATAGAAAAAGATGCTAATATTTTGTGATCTACATGAGGTCCACAAATAAACACCCGTTTGTTCATGTCAGGTTTGATCCGCTGACTGAAGTAATGTTCCCAAAAGCTCAGAAACAAATGTGAAAAAGGCAGAAAGAGTCAAAAGCCAGGCACGTAATTCTCCAGCTATTACAAACCGGGCCATCAGTGTCAGATCACTGAGCAAAATTTGCAAGCCAAGTTTAACATCAGAGATTCCTTTTCCATCAATTTAGTTCCCTGACACAGATCCCTGCAGACTCAGGGATGCCACAGCGCTAGCTCATCGGAGTGGGCAGGAACAACGGTTTTGGGGCCAGGGGAAAGCAAGACCCTCTCCTTTCCCCCTCCAACCCAAATGGATGGTTCTCATACTTACCTAGATGTAAAATGAAGCAGCAACCTTACAGTCATATACTTCTGGTCTAAAAGCATCACAGCAGGTGGACTTAACAGCCTGGTAAAAACCTCAACCATTTAACACTAGTATAAAACATCAAGTATTTCATGAACTGCAATCTATCTGTTGGCCCAAAGCAAGCAAACACAGCAACAGCCATCCTAGATCATATACAGACAGGTTCAGAAAAAGACTCAACTAAGATCCAAATACTTTGAAGTTGTCCAAGTTGACCACTAACCCCGTTGCTATGTTCTGTATTCCCAACCTACACAAGCTGCAAAACTAAAATCACATCTTTTTATGCCACCAAGTAGCCGCTGTTGAACTAGGAAGCATCTCTCTGCAGGCTCGCAGCACACCAACACAGCGATGGGAAAACTCCCTTAGCGTGTGCATTTAAAGCAACGTTTCCATGTGAATCAGTCAAAAAGAGCTTACGGACACATAGCTGGGAGTCTTTATGGATGACTGTTCTCACCCTTTGGTCCCTTCTCCTCCAGCACCTTCAGGGAGTGAGTGTTTGCTGCTGGCATTTTAGGCAGCCTCTGGGCTGTCAGACTGATGTGACCTGCCCGTAGCAAGAAAGGGAGATCCTTTCTGTGATCTCCTAAATTCCAAAGAGGCCTTTTTCAGCAGCACCTGGAATTGGGCCAGAAATTGTTTTTCCTCAATTCTGATATCCTGGCAAAAAGATCAAAAATGTTTAATTCCTTGTCTTAGGAATTCCTGCTTGGTCAAACAGTTTAAAACAGAAGAAAAGTTGCAAGGCTCTTACATTTAATTTCCTTTTACCTTTTCAGTAATATTTTGGAATTTTAAAAGTTGCTCACTTAAAAACATTAACATAACTTATTAAACAATATATTTATTTTTTACACCCTAAAGCAGATAATACATAAGCTGAAGAATACTTTCAATTCAGCCCCCTCCAATGAGCTATTTCCACAAGAAACTTCCCAGCCAGTTTCTGTCTGAACCCCAAATCCCCCGAACACCCCTTTAAAAGAGGATGGCCTTTTGCAGTAGACAGGCTTAGGGGAAAGATATTTTCATTTTCATTCCTCCAGGTTCTCACTTTATCGAAGACCTTTTCAAGAGAAAAGGGCTTAAACATTCCAAGGTGATCTTAAAAAGCATCTTCCAGAAACAGCTTTTTCTCACTCTTGTCCAAGAGGTACCTCTGTTAAGGCAGTTGTAGAATGACTGTAAATGAAGAACAAATACAACTTGGAGTAGAAAGTATTACATTTCTTTCTAAAATAAGCCCCACACTATTGGATAAAACTCTTAACTTCACTCATTAAAGAAGCTGTGGGCACACACTGAGTCAAATAGCCGGCACCAGCCCCTAAACAGGAAGCAGAAAACTTCAGAAAAAAAGTCGAAGTTGAATTGGAAAAAACTTTTTAGTGTATTTCCATTCCTTAATACACTTGCCAGCTGCCCTCATTCCGGTTCACATTACGTTAAATCCCTTTCTTAACATGGTACGCCGTTTTTAAATCCCACTCACCGTTGCCCTAACATGTTGGTTCCTTCCTACAGCTGCTTTTCTCTGAAATGAAACTAGTGAATTAGAAAGAATTAAACCTGTCTTATCAGAATAACTCCTTTAAAGATAGGAAACAATTTTTGCTAATTGGCAGAGAGAACAGCCCTGACTAAAGATTCAAATATAGTACAGTTGTTGGCAACAAGTAACCACATATCTTCCAATATTTCAGTAACAAACTCATGCTGTTTAAGCATTCAACTTTGGGCAAACTTGTCATTGCCAGAGCTACACCAACACCAACGCTGACCTTAGATCTTTTGGGAAAAGATGACCTGTCTATTATACAAAGCACTCAGTACTTTCTAGAAGTCTTAAAAATACTGTATTTCCCTTGTAAGGTGTGTTCATCAAAACAATCCTAAGCACCAGTACATCATTAGCAGCTGAAGCGAAGAGTTTTAAAAGCATTTTGAAATTCGTGAACAGAAGTTAAATACATCAATTTGAGAATTTCAAAATCCATTTGTCTTGCCTGAAGAAAAAAAAAGAAGCCTCGCCAATTTCTGAAGCGTTTCAGTATGCCACAACCTCAGCCTTTTGAAAGCATAAGGAATTCCTTTTGTGAATTCACAGGTAGCATGTCTAATCACCCCAAATTTATCTAAACAATGAAACTTTTGTCAATTTTAAGGCACGTTCCTAACATTTACATGTCTGCCTGCCATGTGAGACATTTTCAAAGGCTGATTAATCTCCATTCCCAGTTGAGAAAATAGAAAGAAGGTGAGAAAATAGAAAGAATGATTGACTTAAACTGACAAGTCAGATACAGAATTGGGACCAAAACCAGTGTTTCCAGCTCTCGGTGACAGACACTGTCACCTACATCAGTCAAAATACAAGCACTAAAATGTGTATTTTCCAAGTAAAGTAAGGCACAACTGTAGGTAAAATCATGCTCTGAGATCTCAAACCTTGAGCAGTGAAGTAAGGCTTGAATATAAACGGTGAGCTTGATCTACACCTCACAATCCAGGCCCCAGGTAGGTAGGTCACTATGAGTTCTCTTATTCTCACCTGAAAACATCTACTACCTCTTACCACCTACACTTAAATGCAAATAAGAGCTTTCTAAAAATCTTACAAGACAGCAACCTCAAGACACCCTAATTCCAAATGGCAAAGCACAACAAGAATCCTTAGGCCTTCAGGGAATGCTTCAGTATTTCCTTGCTAAAAGGAAACTGCCTTCAAAACCGGTCCTGCTTTCAAAACCAGTGCCTTGCCCAAAGGCTTCTCGCTCTTTACCACAAGACAAGTAACCCTGGACTCCTTTTATCTTCCCCACCTACACCTTACCGTCCCCCCCTGCACAAGCACGGTTGCCCTCACACCACGTCAAGAGTCCAGAGCTTCCCCTCTTGCTGACGCATGCCCGCACACAAGTGTGCATCCCTTCCCCTACGGCCTCGCTATGCCAGAAGACTGGAGAAAATGCTTATTTTTATCTAACATAAAGTCCTGCAAATACTGAAAGCTTGCAGGAGGTGCAGCCTCCTCCACGGCACTTCCTCGGTCAAACTGACCTTGCCGAGAGGCAGAATCAATACAGCACTGGCCAAGTGCTGCATTAAGAGGACTGTATCATTTCTGAGAGTCAACTTGGTAGCTCAGCCGGGCACGGAAACGCTTGGAGTGATTAGTTATCTCCAGCAGCGCTGCACTTCACAGGGCAAGTGGTAACCTTAAGTTAAACTTAACTGAAAAGTTACACTCAGTTACTGTTACTAGCACAGCAGGTACAGAAACCTCTCCGAGATGACATTGTGCAATCACAAAGCGCTCTCGAAGTTTTGGGCCAGTCAAATTTGATTTAGATTTAGGAAGGAGGTACCTCCTTGGAAAACTAAAAACTGAGCTTGCTGCAGCCTTTCTCAATCTCTCTCCTAGTCTCAGAGAGTGCCTCTGCTTTGACAAGAACAGAGCAGAACTGACTGCAGCAACTTCATTTCTAGAAAAAGAAGGGAAAAAGCTTCTTTTCGCAACTCAGTAGCCTTTTCCCAACTGCTGGCAGAAATACAATTCATGAGGATGCATGTAATACATGGTGCCCGGCTGCTGAAGGCCTCTCCTTCCTCTTGCTCTCCCCATCACCATACCTCTGCTACCTTCTCCTCCTGGATGCTTCAGCGGGTCAACTCACTTTCATAGCTTTCTGCCTGCATCCCAGTTTCTGATCCCAGGACTTGCATCTCTGCTGGTGTTATCACTGGGCCCAGCCATCTAGAACAGCGTCTCTGTAACCAGGGGTTGTTTTCAGAACAAATAGCTTTTTATTTGTTGTGGCTGCCGCACAGACATGTCAATAAATGCGCGTGTTGTAAGAAACAAGCATATGCTGGCACAAGATTCGCAGGAAAGCTCGCAGTGCCTCAGAAACCTCCTAATGCAGAAAACAGATAGCAGGTAAAAGGGAAAAAAAAAACAAACACCCAACCAACAAAAAAAACAAACCCAAGACTGATGCAAGAACTCTGAAGCCGAAGTGTTTCTTATTAATAAAACACATGGATGTAGATTCGGATCCCTATGGCTTTTCATACCATCACAAGAACAAAGTCTGCAGCATCAAGACCCTTAACACTTCTTCTGAAGTTATTAAGAAACCATGGGTGCTTGAATAATTTTCTCTTTTAAACATAATCAGAAGGCTGACTTAAACAATGCAAGCACACGAGTTTTTAAAAGGATACACTTTAAAATAAGCACAAGATTAGACCTGCCATACATGGTCAAAGCATTCACCCATCTACTCCAGCACCCATCCCAGAGAAGGAACACAAGCAGGTGCCTCCAAAAAGAAACTCCCTCAGTTGGCCAAACGACCGAGTTGTAACTCTGTACAAATTTCATCCCAGCAAATCAGCCTCTGACAAGCTGCCATACAGCAAGCTCAGGCAGCACTTGTCTTGGATGCACCAAAACACGCTGCACCGTGTTAAAAAGCGCAAGATATATAGACAGAGGCATTATTGCCCATTTAATAGCCCAACATTTTTGTTTTAACAACTATGTCTGCACAAAGCTAACTCAAATTCCACATACAACTTTGACAACACAGGAGATCTGAGTTACTCTTTCTCAGGTATTTTTGTTCTGGCCTCAAGAACCGAAATATCCAACCAGTGAACTTTAGAGTAAGGCTTTTCCTTCCTCTAAAAAGTTACTCGGTGAATTTTTTTATGTGCTCCTATAATCTTAAAGATGCTACTCAAAAACTTGTAACACAGAGGCTTTGCATTTTTATATTTCTCCGTTGCTTCTATTCAGTCTATCGGTCTGTAATAAAGAAATAACTGATTCATCAGTTCTCTGGTAATGTAAAACTGTAACAGCTCATTTTGTTACACATGGATATTTCTTAACCTGCCTCCACAGTATCCCTGTGAGTTAAATTACCTCCATCTCATAAATGAAGAAACTGAATCACGAAGTAGCTAGTCCCCAGTTTTTTAGGGAGGTACCACTCCAGGGCTTACGTTGTGAGGACACTCCATACTGCAAAACAGAACCTAGATTTTCACAAGAGCAGGCCCACTTTTTCAAGTACAAAAACCACCAAAAAAAAAAAAAGACAAAAATCAAGAAAGACAGAAATAAGAAAATAGAAAACCCCACAATACACCATGTTTGAATCGCGCCTAACGTTGTTATTATTGCAAGACCTCCAAAATAACAATCATTAAAATGCTGCGATACCTGAATGGTCTTTACTCACCAAAAGGCAGCACGTGAACCGGTTTATTTTGGCTGCAGGTGAAGTGCAACATTGCTCCTCGAAAGCCAGCTGATGAACTCTCTGCTCCCAAACCAACCTTTGCGCGGTTTCTCCCACGTACCAGGCTAAAACCAACTTTATTCTCTCTGCTCCCCGAGTAGCTTACCCTTAAACAACTAAACCGTCCTGCACGACTTTGACAGAATAAGCACAAAAAGCAGTAACAAAAATAAAGCAGAAAACACAGGGAGGAGAGAAAACAAGCAGGTGAGGAAGCACAAAGAGCAGCGGTTTTCCACCGGCACGGAAAGCTGTGGGCTAACGGCGACCCAGGTGTCGGATGCGCCCAACAACCTGCCGCAGTGCCTGCCGCCCCGGCGCTCGCTGCATGGGACGGGGAGGGCTCCGCGCTCCGGTTCTGAATTTAAACAGATTATTTTTTTTTTTCCAGAAGAATTTATAACAGCAATACCCACACCCGTGCTTCCCCCCC
>NW_009623920.1:21951-26538 GCF_000690535.1 Cariama cristata | reverse complement strand
GAGCCTTGGTGGCCCTTGTCGTGCAGGCGGGCGGTTTCCCTGTGCGCTCTGGGGCTGGGCGCCGCCAGGTGCCTGTGCCTGACGGGTGCAGAGGGCAGGACTTGGGCCCCTCCAGGCCTGTCCCCGCACCCCCCAGGCTGGGTAGGAGCAAACAAATCCAGCCTGTATTGCCCCTGTCACGGCGTCAGTGCTGGCTGAACGTCTGTCCACCTGTAATTCAGAGCAAATTATCTCAATTCGTACAGACCCATCAAATAGCTATCTCCCCCCGTACGTGCTTCCTACAGGGGACTAAAGGGCACGGGTGGGGGTCTCTCCCTCGCAAGGTTTGCAAAGCAGATGGTCTCTTCATCTTTCAGAGGTGCTGAGAAACTGAGGCACCCAGCGATGCCGTGTGCACTTGTGGAGCTGCTGAGGGACTGCAATTCTCAACACTGGGGCCCGCAGCAGAGGACCCATCTTTTCTGTGGTAATGAGTTTCAGCAGCTACTGATTTAAACCAGATTTTAGGTGAAAGGCTCCATATTCCACTAGAAGTTATTGGAGACATCTATTTTCCCTTTGCATGCTTCCTTTTTTGGCCCCAACTCTGCTCCCCTTAATCATACCATTTAGACCGATGAATGTTTTGCATGAGTAAAGTACGAGGAACTGTAAGAAACGTTGCCCAGTTTCGTGATTAACCATGGGAAAAATGTCAGACCTTACATCAAAACATTTTGAAAGGAAAATTAAATAAAGTATTGTATTTGGTTTAGGCCTGGGATGTCATCGTGATATAGACAAAGCTGTATATCAGAACAAAATGCTTTTAAAAAGCAGTTAGCCAGCCTTCCACTAATCTGCATCAGCAGCACTTTCACAATTTGTTTATCTGTCTCCTCTTTCCTATGGGCTTTTTGGCACTAGTGATAAAGACATCTAACCCAGCTATAAGCCAATTCTCCGCAAAAAACAAATGTGCGATCGAGGCGGCGTGTAACCTTTTATGTGTTTAACTTGTGAAACTCTTCGTCTGCAGTATCTTTTACTGACAACAGATAGCAAGAAAGACGGAGCATTTCAGTAAGCGCAGGAAGGCTGCAGGTGAGGTTATACTTATTGCCTCCTCATTTCGTGCCTGTTAGCAACACACTAGAAGTTACACCGAGTGAAAATAAAACCAGTCCCTTCTCCTGCTCCCTGAAAGATAAACTTGCTAAAAACTAACAGCGATACAAGTGTTCTGACTGATCCAATCTCATTTCTTTGAAGTCCCTGGAAATCTGTCCGTTTTCTTCAACGACCTTTACTTCCACTAATACTCAGCAGTAGTTAGAGAAGGAACATTGCGAAGCAGCACACACAGTGCCAGCCCCTAGAGAGAAAAGCATGGTTACAGTTAACTCGTACTGCTTGCTGGGCTTCAGTTAGTGATCAGTTAATCAATGTGCATCCATACAGTTACACCAGATTTGGAAGATTCTTCCTTACTATTTTTGAAAGAAAGTGATAAAGAACAAGATTTCAGTCCGGTGTTCATGCTGTTAAGGATAGCCCCGCATGTTGTCTGTTCTTAGTCCGCTCCTCAGCTCCCCGTGCACCTGCCCCGGCTGAACAGCCAGCGCCCGAGCTGTTATCAGTGGGACAGCCTGTGCTATTCTAAAGCTAACAAATGGATTGTCACTAACATAAAAAGGAGAAACAGATGTTTCCTTTTCCATTTTGACTATGCTGATGCCATGTTATTTTAGGTTAGCTGTATGAGACAAGTACACTGCAGCGGGGCTTTGATAATCCTCGGATACTCCCTTCACTGGGCTTGCAGTGTATGCACCAGGAACAGCTTCTCAGAGACTTGGAGCACCTTTAAGGTGCAGGAACTGGTGAAAGAGAAACTACGACCTTCTGATCTATCATCCTGTTTTTCTTACAGCTTTTCCTCGCTCCTCTCTCCTGTCCAAAAGGAGCTGGTCCTCTGCACTCTGTTGAGGTGTCTGGCGTAAGCATGATGGTGTGGCACATTTTAGAAAGCTGACGGCACTGGAAAAAACAATTCAAAAGTGTAAAGGCGAGTCTGTTGGAGTGATCTGTTCAGCAAGAGAACTGGAACGCACTGGGGAGCGTACTGGCACATGCTTCCCAGCCCGGACGTGTTTTGAGATAGGGAGCTGATGAGCAAACACTGTCACTTGTCCAAGGATACAAACATACAGTTAGAAAAATGAATTGCAAGGCTATGTTTAAGTTAAACTTAAACTTAAATGTAAAGATGAGGAATGAAAACAGAGGACAATTTATATTTCTATGCATTGGCGTTAGTGCATTCCCAACACACGAAGGGGCCCAGTTCAGTCCTATGGGTTTGATTGTGACTTGTGTTCAGAGCCTAAGAAATGATTTATCATAACTACAGGTAGCAAAATGGAGTCCAAAGACCAGATTCGCTTAGGTACCCAACTTCTACTTAACTTCCGTAAGGAGAAGATGTTTAAATATCTCTGTAAATCTGGATCTAACCACATTTTTTAAACCTGTAGAATCAAATGTGGTCTGCTATGCGTTTCTGCAGGACCACACTGTACTATATGGCACCACAGCCCTAGGTACCATCAGCGGATATGCTCTTTGTCCTCTGCTTTGTCCTCACGCCTTCGGGGGCAAATATAAAATGCAAACATCATTGTGAGACTCCAGAGACTTCTGACTTAGCGGGGCTTACTCGTGAGTAAATGACTTCAGAAGGAGCAAGACAGTGGAAAGGAATTAATTTGATGCTTAAGAACACGCGAGACAAAGATCTCTAGACCTGAGCTTAGCAGTGGTGCGTACCAGGTACCCTCCTGCCGCAGTACCCTGCATCACGGACTGACAGTAGCTCAGTCTGAGTCTCCCTGGAGGGTGATACCCAAAAAGAGAGCCTTAGATGACTCCGCCCTACCCAACTGCCTTACACACCAGTGAGCCAAAGGTAAAATACCAGTGCAGCAGCCTGCTGGGGTAACCAGTAACCTCCATTCCTCTAGACCCTTGTTTACTGGAAGGCAGCCTGGCTGCAAATGCCAGGGGCAGCTCAGGGAAAGGGTTGTGCCTGAGGCACATTTCTCTGTGACTACTTTGTCCCTTCAAGTCACTCTGCCATGATCTGCCTTTCACTGTCTTTCCCAGGCTCAAAAAGCACAGGGTGGGCAGGGACTGACGGCGTTGGCTGGGGGACTGGGCTCTGGAGAAAGCATGCCCGTGACGGTTGTTCTGCCTCTCGGGAAACGGGGGTAAATATCACAATTGCTACTTCAATCTGTAGGCTCCAGAGATTTGATCATCACTGCACTTTATGGCTATTTATTAATTATCTAGGCATTTATTAACTAAGCCTGGAGATTCTGCAAGCTAAATAAGTACTTTCTGTTTGTTTGTGAGAGGCTCAACAATGGCACCAGAAGAAATTTCAGCCTGTGGCTGAAGGTTGCAAAAGTCCCTTGCAAAGCCAGAAACAGAAGTCCACAGTTAGAAATCCTGATCTCTAACCACTAAGCTACCTGGGGCAGCTCTCCATTTGTACGGAACCACAGATCATAACCAAAGGTGTTTCCACTCATTGCGCTGTGGATCACAGGTGATTTCTTTTCTGTGTTTATTGACTGAGCAAAGGCAAGTCCTTTGTTTAACTTCATGGGGTTTTTCTCTTTATTTTTCTTTCCGGTTGTAAACGAACATGACAACTGAGCGATTCCAAAATCCGAATGGTGCGGGCACCAACTAACTGGATTGCTTAAGAGTGGAGGAAAATATGGATGGGGTTAGTGCATCTGGATTGCCATGGGTCTATGTCCCTGTTGTGCCAGGCCCAGAGCCTCAGTGACCACGTGGGAAGCTGGTACATGAAGTTCAGGAATCCAGCAAAAATTAATCACTCAAAAGAAGAAAGATTAGTTTACAGACAGATCAGCTCTTTGAATCCATCTGCTAGGCAGTAACATGAGTGCTGGTGCCTGCAAAAGGACGAGGTCAGAGACCGAGGAGGAGGGTGGGCTTGCAGCAGCGGAGATTTACGTTAGTTTAAGCTGAGGAGGGACCTCACCCTCTGGAAAGCAACAGGGGAACTGGGAGGAGATGGCGTGGATTGCAGCGCTGCCCCCCACCTTAGCCTTGCCTCCCTTCCTAATGGTGTTGATATATGTTAAATCCGTGAATGAGGGTCTCTGAACGTACAAAACCAAGAAATCATTTCAGGGATGGAGAGCTGAACCGTCTTTATGATTTTATGCTCGCGTCCCTGAAATGGATACAAGCGCCGTAGCCCTCGCTGCATTCGCTGATCTCACACAACAGAAGCAAAGGCTTTCCAGCGCATGCTGTAGAGAACTTTTCCAGCATAGCTCATCGTGAACAGGCAAAGCACAGTGGCAAAACCCAAACCCAGTATCATACACATGCCACTTTGGCACAGTAGATTTGTTTGTATAACTGGAAACGAACCTGATGATATTCAAAAGTCAGGTATTTACAAAGTGAGGAATTGGCTGTATATTATATTCATATGTTCACTGCTATTGCGCATTTAGTTGTCTTACAATGGTCTGATGAGCGTAACTGTTTCTTGACATT
>NW_009623920.1:0-21920 GCF_000690535.1 Cariama cristata | reverse complement strand
ATTTTAATTGCATTCCGGCCCGCTGCCCGCCCTTATTTTGACTGCAAACATACTGCATTTGTCTTGTAGTAAAATCACTCTGATTATGATATTTCCAGGATTATTTTTGGACCAACTGCTAGAAAGTTTCCAGAAGTCTCTTTTCAGTTTGATTCCTGCAACTCAGGTGCAACCTTTTTTATCCTTCTGTTTGCTGTTTGTGTTTACAAAGGTGATAGCAGCCAGAACATTGGAAATAGAAAATCTGCCTATTTAAAAGCACAGGGACAAATCCTGCCTCCAGCGATGTGTGCATCTGGTGAGGAGGGGAAGGGTGTGACTGTACTAACACACGTGTGAGCACGCGTGAACAAACACAGCCCTGATTCAGCCTACTTTTAAGGTACATAAGCTTCTCTAGAGATAATCAGATGCCTAAAGCTAAGCACATACCTTAGTTTGGTGATGCCGAGTGCCACGGGGATTTGCAGCCTGGTTTCTGTGGTTGTGCTCATGGTTGTAGGTCACAACGCAGCTCCACAGTGTGCCGTTTGCACAAGTATTACCACTGGTGAGCTCCCGCAGGTTGGAAGAGAACCGTCACCTTCAGATTTCTCCTTTGTCTGAAAGCATCTCAGGATGCTGCTGCCTAAGGTAATGCTGCTGTAAGCACTGGCTCAGAGGAGTGAAACTGAGAGATCTGAGGGGAAAAAAAAAAAAAAATCCCTTTATTTTCTGCTTACTTCTTGTGTTTATAGCACTTTGCCTGTTATTAGATTAACTCAAAGATTTTTCCTCAATAATTTTTTCAACATATGAGAGAGAGAGAGGAAAGTACTTCAGAAACAGACATTATCATTGTAAAACTTCCATAAAACACCAGAGAATGCAGGAAAAAATAGAACCTGTATCGACCTATATTTCCTTGGCATAACGTGGACCAGGAGCGAAGCGGAAAGAAAGGAGAGGCATTACAGAATGTGTTTGGTGAGGAAGTCAATCGCATACACAAGCCTTTGCAGACTTGGGAGCTTGCATCTTAGCTTTCTGTAACTACCAAAGTGGAGGTCTTTGGCAAATCCTCAGACTGATGTAGTTTGTGGGGGGAATTTGCCTGGCATGCTTAGTTTTGGAGAACCGTGTCTAGGTTTCATCATCATCTTTTTAGCAGCTCTAGGGGCTTATGCACAGAATTATTTGTTGATTTGGAAAACCTGGTCCTTTATGCACATTTGAGCGTATGAAATTTGTCTTCTACATGGCCATGAAGAAGAAGAACACAGTTCTAAAACCTCCTAGTGGCTTTTTGCTTAATGTCATTAAATATGAGCTGTTTCCCAGCTGTGGTTTAGAATGTGTTGCATTTTATGTACAATACCTATTCTGATACATTTCTAAAGATAAAGGAATGTATTCTCTGACCAAGCCAATTTATTGTAAGTCAGGCCTGGATTTGGTTCATTATCATTAAAGAATCTGCATTTTTAAGTTAACTTTAGAATAACATTGTTGATTCTGTAATGATGTAAGTACATGGTACTTGCCAAAAGCTATATTTCATAAGGCTGCTTTAGGATACAGCCCAACTCATAAAAATCTAGATAGGAGATTATTCCTTTCAATAACTTTAATAATTTAATTAGACACATGTGCTGATTATGAATCTAATACTATGGAGAATGAAGTCAACGTTAAAATCCCGTTATTTTAAATTAGGCAGGAGCACACCCATAATGTGTAGCCAGGAAATATTTGTGCCCTTAATACATCTATACTGATAGCAATATGTTTCTTCACAAAAAAAAAAAAAAAAAAAAAAAGTAAAAATCAGAGTGTTCTTGTACTATTATTAAAATTTTACCATTTGTATTCCTTTGGGAGCTAGTAACACTGCTGCGTAACATCCAGAGAGAAGGCACGTTTAACATACCAGCAAGGACTCAGGTGAGTTTAAAGTTAAACTTTGAGTTCGGGAACATTTTCAAATCAAATGAAAGAAGGAGTTTCTAGGTAATACTGAGCCAAACCAAAAGCAATTACTTCAGCATTATAATTTTACGTTTCACTTTCCTCTGTCTGCTGAGAGTTTTTTAACAAAAAGGCAAAATTCAAAGTTAAACTGTGGGTTTTGTAAGAACACCTTCCTGATTTTGGTCACTTTCATAGATTTAATTTTATCTCTAAGAAGGAACAAAAGCACCCCACCAAGAACCGGGCAGCAGGAAAGAGGTGACCAGTAGGACAAAACCCATCCAGCTCAAGAGATTTAGCCATATAATGAGTACATCAGAAGTGAGGAACTGGGAGGTGATGCTTTTTTCCAAATTAAATCGCGGTACTCACCCTGCCTACCTGCCTAGCCCGCTGCGGATGCTCAGGCACCGTGCGCTGCTCTTCACCTGGCTCAGTGGTAGCTGTGCGTCTGTGCCAGTCCCTCATAGATATGGTGACTGTGTCTGCCCTCGCTTTGGCAGGAGTGTTTTTAATAGCATGCTCATTATACAGAAATATTTTCATTTGACAGACAATTTAAATGATCCTATAAAAGCTGCAATTACCATCAGGACAAATCCAGCTCTGATTGACTCCCACGTTAGCTCCCAAAGTTTGACTCCTAACTAAGAGATAAGAAAGATTTTACCCTTTCTTTCTTCTTTCTTACATATGCTCTTTCCCCTTATAGCTGTCTCCCATGCTGACATACTCAAGAACATCTCAAACTCCTGCTGTCTTAATCCTCTCCAAAAACCACTGCTGAGAAGTGCTATTAGCTTCATTTTACTGACGAGGGACTGAGGAACTGAGAAAACCGCTCTCTTGTCTAAGGTAAGACAGGAAGGAAACCTCTAGAGAAGCAGAGGGAGAAAAGTAGGTCTAATATAGAATTATCCTTCTGAAGGTCCAAAAATCCTAAAGGAAACATTTTTTTTGATGCCCAAATAGGTCAGGGAGGTAAGCCTCACGTGAAAATGAAATTAAAAACACAACTTTGAAATTGAGACCTTGGGTTAGGAAGCTAATTCTGAAAATACGCCTTTTGCCAATGTTGTGTTGTTAATCTGTGCATTAGTAACTTATTTGCTTAGCCAGCTGCTCACGTAACTGCTTGTGTATGAAATCCAGGGATTTTTGTCTGCAACCATTTCTTGAGAAACAGGGAAGAAATCAGAGTTATTTAGATCACCTGCCTTGAGCATCTTGGTCACCAGATGAAGGAGGTTGCCTCGGTTGCCTTGGTCAAGTCAGCTTCTGAGGTCAGCTGGCCACTTCAAAGCATCCAGGTCACTTCAGCCTGTCCTCTCAGTCCCCTGAGAAATAAAAGATCAGTTCTGCGAAACTCCCAGAAGTTACACTGCAGGCAATGCGGGAAGATTGGCCATTTGTTGGGGCTTTTCAATTTCCTCTGAATGTGCAAGCCTAGACAGATCTTTTACATCTTAAAGTAGTTTTTAATGCTTTTCTCAAAGCTAAAATGTATTGCAAACATTTTGCTGGCATGTGTTAGTGCTCTTTAATGACAATAATGATGTAATAACTGTTAACATTATCTTAGAAGGCTGCAATGTGTCTTGTTGCACACATCCTATTGGCATTAATCAGGGAAGAGGCCTGATCTCAACCCAAACATGTCAGGGGAGTGGCTGGGGTGGAGGTGCGGCTGGAGATAAAAAGGAAAGGCTGCTCCTTTCTAGGAAGGAAAGGAAGGTCTCCAATCCCACTACCCCGCTGTGGGGTGGCCTCTGTGTTAGGGGTGGGTTTGCCTCTGCTCCCAGCCTCTCCCCTCACCTGGGCAAGCCCCAGCTCACTTCATGGGCCTTTTGGGATGCCCCAGCTAGGGATCTTGTCAGTCTGGTCTCCTTTTATAGTAAACAACAGCACAGAGAAAAACATCTGAGAATGTAACTCAGTGCATCTAAAAGATGAATCGCTCTATTTTTCTTCACATGCTACATCCAAGACGCAGGACATGCAGTGCTTCCTCTCTGGGTCTCAGTTATAGATGGGTAGTCAGACAAGAAGAGCCCAGCGTTTTTATCTGGGATGCTATGAGGGAAGCACCTGGGCAAATGGAAGAGATGATGGAAGTTTCAAAACCAATTAATATAGATCAAGTCTCAATGGAAGTATTCCTGCTCAGTTTCGTTATCTCCAGTGTTGTCCAAGAGATTTTGAAGCGGGTCGTTTTGGTTTCAAGGGAGAAAGCAGACAAATCCTCAGATGAAAACATAAAAACCCAATACTTACACAGCTTCTAAATTTCTCCTAAATTTCATGGCTCAAGACTGCTGGTGGTTTCTCTCATTATGAAAGATAACATTAGACCTCACTGTAGAGTTCTGTCTCTTTTTTTTGAGATTAAAGATGCAGCATAGTATACAGGGAGAATTTCACCAGTTGTGATAATTAACAGTTTCATTAAAGTTTCATTAAATGTATGGCTAATGAGATACCCTTGGCCTACCGATCTACTTCTGCCACATTAATTTTGGAGATAGTTCTTAAATGGACACCAAGAGATGGCAGAGATTTTGGCTCATAGACCACCTTGTTTCTCTTCTGCTGTTCATATCCTGGCAATTCCAACAATCTGAGCAACATTTACTTTTTGTGAAGCAGGTTGCCATTTTTAAATTTGAAAGTTTCCAGTAAGGGATTTCCTAATCAAACCTTGATGTTTTTTTCACCAGCTTGAGTGTAAACCTCACATACCTCTTTCCCGGATGGGAAGCAGCCTCTGTGCCTTTTGCAGGGATTCAGAGCTGGTTCTGCCTTCCCTGGTACCCCTGCCCCATCTTAGAGCTGAGCTTTGCTGCTCTGCATACCTACGGATGGGTTTGAAAGGCAAGAGAGATCTCACTCAGACAGAATCTGCGATTTAGAGACAGGCCAGTTGTGAACATCTGGAGGTAGGTCTGAGGTGGTGGCATGCCTCGGGCTTGCCTCAGGACATGGGTGACAAAGCTTTGAGGAAGGCTTAAAGCTGCATCTTAACCAGGTCTGACCTGAGCTGCTGGAACCGGGAGATGTTCACAGAGAAGCTGAAAGGCTGACTCGGACAGAGGGGTGAAGGGTGTCTTGTGGACGCTGAGACTCATTTTAGATGTCTGGGTGTTTCCCAAACTGACAGATGGGATCAGTTACACCTCCATGCCTGAGCACCCAGCTCACACGTGGACACCTGCAAGTAAGCACCTCCAGGTGCGTGCCTCCATCACTGAGCTTAGTCTGGAACAGCAAAAAAGCTGGGACCACAGCTGAGATGTTACCTGTGGGCAAGATTACCCCTGGAGAGAGACCAGAGAAGGGGGTTAAGAGGCAGCCCTGCGGAGAGCTGGAGAAAGAGAGGAGAAGATCACACTGAGGAGTGGTCAGGAGAGAAGGAAGAGGTACAATCACAGATGTGTTTTCAAGAAGAGGACGTTAGCTGTCACGGAGCCTAACCAGTTGTTGCAGAAGGAGGTGACAGGGCCAGCTAGCCAGCTGGGCAGATTTTGCTCTGAGAGTTGGCTAGGAAATCCCAGCACCGGCTCTGCCAAGAACAACTCCTTTTGTATATTCATGGCCCCACATCCCTGGCCTTTATCGAAGGGCTTGCTAGAATAAGGGAGGAAAGCTTGTGTTGGATGTAGAAAAGGTTGGAATTGATATACTGTATTTAAATAAGATTACATTAATTAATTATCCTCCTGGGAATCCAACAGATCCTGACGGATGTGATCTATCCATTCACATTAACCTTCTCAATGTGACGGCAACTCTGCACGGGCCACCCAGCTCCGCCTCGGCACAGAGCCGGCAGCCAGGGTGATGGCCACAACCCCAGCCTTCGGGACAGAGTGAAACAGCCCGCGAGCAGCCTTACGGCTGGGTGCGAAGGCGACGGCAGCCAGGGAATTCAAATGAAACCACTTGTTAAATTCTGCATGACCTTTTCCTTCATTTGCAGTAGGGATGTTGTGTTTCCTGGGGAAGACTAGAATAGGACAAGGGTATCTCTCCCTTCAGATATTCGTAGTAACTCTACATACTTAGTGTTTTTAAAGATATAACGCAGATATATTTTCATGAACATAGGGACATATTTTGTATTCCTCTTTCTAAATAAGGAGCTTTTTATTAAAGAAATCTGATAGAAGCAAACATAGGGCTAACATTCAATATTTTTGCTAAATAAGAAAGTCAAGGCTTTCTAAATAAAACTGAAATTGGGAGAAATTGCCATTAATTTTTTATTTTCCTTTTACTACTGTAAATGAAAGTAGGTTTTGAGGACTGGCTGATTTGAGGGTGTGGTGTTCTGATTTCTGTCCAGGATGTGATCACATCTGAATTCAGCGTCCTTCACCTCCGTAGGCACCCCAGCACTGAACACCCAGGGACATGACAGATGCCTCACGGGAAGCCAGCTTCTCATCTTTACACAACAGTTTCTGCCTTTTCTTAGGAAAAGAATTTTTCATTGTCAGGTTTTGGAAATGAAGGAGGTGTCTCAAATGCTTCCCCAAAGTTTTCAAAACTGAGGTGATAAATATCACAATGATATGTCGAGATTTTTAAAAGAAAATTAATGTTTCAGGGTGTGATACTAGGAAAACTATGACACTGCCACCTCGTGGATTCTGAGATAATATCTACATCATATTTTACCATCATTATTTACATAGTGGCATAAATGTATGTCACACTTCATGGCCAAACAATAACTCATTTCTTACCCACAGAATTTTGAAATCTAGAATCCACATTTCTGTAAATATTTAAGCTTCTAATGATACAGATGAGTATCTTACTATGATTTATGTAAGCAGCTCTGTAAGTTAAGTTCCTAACACTTCCTTTCTGTTTGAAAGTTAGGAGGCATATTCTCACATAAGCAGGGCTTTAAAAAGCAGTAGCAGTCTAAACTTGCCAATAGTTCCTCTGTAGCATCCACAAAAGCTAATGCTCCATCGAGATGCAAATTGTGCCTGGGATTCAATTCTTCTAAAGTTGTTGAAGGCTACTAATATAAGGAACAAGAGACTTCTCCATGTGTAATTGTTCATTGTTAATATAAACTGAATTTCATAATTCACCCCTGAGAAAGTCTAGGATATGTGCATCTGAGGAAGCCTTTCACCTGTGGTCTTCTGGTATATAAATAATGTGGACTGAGAAGTGCTCTATTCCATTGGACACAAGGGATGAAGTGAAAAAAGCAACAAAATCTCTTTTTTTCCTGAAGGATCTGAACCATTCCTTCAGCACATCATCAGTGACTGCCTAATGAATCAAGGCATGAGAAAAAAAATAAATACATATTATGGCAACTTCATTGCTGTCTTTGCTTTCTGAGGTTACCAAGAACAGCACCAGGGTGCCCAAACCCCATCTGTGTGGGAGCCAACATCTAAAGCAGAGCTTCTTGTAAAACATTGCTGCAGCTTGAGGTCCAGCATGAATCCGTTCTGAGACCGAAATACTGGCAGCTGTAATAAACCAGTGATATCAATATTTGTATCAAGACAGCTCTTCCCTTTAGGGGAATGAAAAATTGCCCTGCTGCATATTTAAAATCAGCTATGAAGACATTTGTGAAAGAAGAGCTGTTGTGCTGTAAAAAGACAAAGCAGAAGCTAGGGGCAGGGCCTTAAACCCTTTAAATAAACAATGCCTGAAGTCTTCTGTAGTAGAAAAATGGGAAAACAGGCACCACTACTGAAATAAACTCCATTATGGTTCATATTTAAGGCTAGACAGTGATTCATACTGTTTCACTCGACTCAGCATGCCGCAAAAGGCACTTGAAATAATTAACACTTAGAATTAAACTACTTCGATTTCACATCATCAAACATTTAACTTTCTGTAATTCCCTCTGCAGCTGTGATTTATTTGCATTTATTATTTTCTCTATTTACCAGTTCTCTGTTGCTTTTTAAGATGCTCATGCTTCCTTCTCCTGTAAGTTTGAACACTGCCTTATTGTTTTGGTTTTAGCTCTCGCATCTTACTCATACTCACACTTCTGCTGGTTAGTTAAAAAAATGCATTGCATCAAATATGGTCCTCAAATTGCTGAAAGGAGTTTTCTGTTTATTTATTTTAATCATCGCTTTTGCCTCACTTTTATTCATAACATGCTTACTCATGATTGCAGTTGGATTGTTTAATATTGGCAACACTAAATATGTTTTTCCTATTTCCTATTTCTCTCACAAAAAAAATACTCATTTTGTTTTGATAAGGTTTAAGAAAGAGCACAGATGAAGAGGAAGTCTCATTATATCCGAAAGCTTGTACCAAGCCATATAGATCAGAGCCCTCAATATGACGAAGTTAGTGAATTCGTGGTGACAAAGGCCTGATAGATAACTTGAGGGGAGCGGACCTTGGAAATATTAGGAAGTTCACCAGCTTTGATAAAATGTACTTTGAAGGTATGGTTACACAGGGAAACTTCAGAAAGTGTTTATAGCCATAGCAATGAAGGAGAGATCCAGGGAGAGACACTGACTACATACGTGTATAAAAATTGCTACATTGGATCAGGACAAAAGTCCCCAAAACCCATCAAACTCCTGACAGTCACCATGGCATCCATTTGGGGAAGAACCACAAGAACAAGGCAAACATACAGGGATGTTTTCCCCAGTTTTCCTGCCCAGTTTCCAGCAGTCTGTGGCTGGAGGACTTCCCGAGACAGCTGCCGATTCCTCAGGATTTTGTTTCATTGCTCATGGTGGACATTTCTTCCATCCATTTTTCCTGTCATGCTTTATACTTGTATACACTTCTGGCCTTCAGTGTCCTCTGCCCATGAGTTCCACCATTTAACTAGAATCTGTGCGGAAAGAAACCTCCAGCACTTCTTCCAGCATGTTTTAACCCCTCTGCCTTGTCATTTTGTTTTTGTATTGTTAGAGATACTGAATATTTTTTCCTTACATATTTTTTTTCTCTGTGATACTTTCATTCCCTTGTATCTCTTACATTTTCCCCTCCTTGTCACTTTTCCAAGCTGGCAAATCCTCATCAATTTAGTCTCTTTTTTGAACATCATCCTTGTCAGTGTATTCAAAACTTTTTCTAGTTCCACCACATTTTAATGTCAGTCCCAGAAGCCCATGAAAACAAATCTTTTCTGAACCAATAAACTTTCCTTAATAATAATATAACGTTTCAGATTTTGAGAATACACAGGTTTCTTTTGGAGTATGTTTTCATTTAAAGTTAGCCTGGGAGTTCGTCACTCAGGTCTCAGGAGCCAAATTAATGGAAGCTGGGCGTGAACTGCACGCCCACACGTGCATAGTTGTTTCTTTATTGTTTTTACAATTTATTGCATGTACCTGACTGCGTAATTCCTAGCCCTTATGCTTTCTCAGTCAATTTGGGGAGAATCTGTTTATCCCTCAAGGGAAATTATGGGAAAGTACTACCAGACTATCAGCTTTCAACTGAGTGAGTCACCACCCTCACTGCAAAATACTAGGTGGAAAAAAAATTATGGGTCTAACTGTAGTCTGCAGTGGGATAATCCACTTGCTCTTGAGGTACTTCCAAAGGAGAGTAACGTTTTTCATTTGTGTGTGTAGGCGGACTTTAGGGTTCAAATTGGAATAAGAGCTTTGGTTTATACTGCTGTGTCTTCACAGGCTATTCTGGTGAAGATTTTTACTAACCTTCCGAAAATGCTGCTGTTATTACCCTCCCTGCGCTTGGTATTTGTTGAAATAGTTATAGTGACAAGATTGCCCAGAGTGCGCTTGGATTAAAACCTGGAGTAAAGACAAGAGGTGGTGGTCAACGCCTCTGAACAGAGCAGGGGGCTGGGAAGAAGCCAAGTGCTTGGATCCGTCTCCTGTTGATACCCACCAGGGCTGTGGAGCTGACACAGGCCCCCAGATTTCGTTGATGAGCTGCTTTTCACAGAGCTCATCACCTCAGAATTCGAAACATAAAGCTTCAGCTCCTGTAATTGCTGAAAATGAGATTCACCTCACCTAATTTTGAGAGTGCGAAAGACTGGTATGTAATGTAAACTAGTCAAACCCTATCTGTAGTCAATGAAGAGAGATGGATCCATCTGGAGAGCAACCATTCTGCCTACTTCAGACTTCGCTGTTAGCATGCCCTCAGCAGCCCAGACAACAACTGTAGAGCTGGCTTCTTGGAAAGTTAGTGTTGACGCTAGGTGAATCCCATCCTGACAGCCATCGTGGACTGATACTCAGATGGAAAGCAATCTTACTTGTGAAGGGGACAAGCCTACTTTGGCAAAAGAGAAACCTAAGGGGAAACCTGGCACATAACCTAGCCCGTCCCGTTATTCTCCTCAAGGCAACCTGCAGAAGGATCATTATTTTTTTCTTCTTATTATTATTTTTAGCGGGGAAAATGGAGTCGGCTCGTAACTGCACTCCTCGCTCAAAGTGCAAAGTCTAGGAGTGGAAAGATGGTCATTACTGAAGGTCTTAAAAAAGATACAACCCAGAAAGATGTAAATTTAACAGATAAGTAAGTCAGCAATGAACACACCCCTGGAAAAATTCAAGGCCAGGTTGGATGGCGCTTTGAGCAACCTGGTCTGGTGGAAGGTGTCCCTGCCCATGGCAGGGGGGGTGGAACCAGATGGTCTTTAAGGTCCCTTCCAACCAAACCATTCCATGATTCTATGAATGATTCTCAGAGAGCAGATGTCGAAGATCGTACATGGCTCTACTCTCTCACAACTTCAGCTTTCCCTCAGCATTTTTCACAACTGGTACGTATTTACTTCCCAGCACCTCTGTGGGTGGTCGTGTGCTCTGGGGTGGCTGAGATCAGAGGCGGGATGAAGTGAGGTACCGCTAGCAGCATCCTCAGAAGGTTCCAACCCTTTGCCTTCATCACCTTCCTGGAGGGGCACACCTTACCTGTCAAGGACCAGGTTTGGTCCAGGGTGCTCAGAGGCTGTACGGCCGTGCTACAGGGTGATAAATGAAGTAGTCTGTGTGGGGCTAACTTCTCCTTAGGGCGCTGCGTCTTGTCTCGAGGCTGACTCCTAGCCCTGCAAAATAGAAACACGCTGGTTAACGCAACGCTTCACATAACCTGAAGAAACTACCATAATACTTCAGAGAATGGAAAGATACTATAAAAGTTTGTTTGGAGGCAAGATGACACCATAAATTCCAGAAAGAACCTCAGAGGGCAAAAATACAGAAAGAAACTAAATAAATAAAAAACTGCAGGCAAAAGTGAAAGCCAAATCAAACTGTAATAATTGCAAGAATATTTTCAGTCTTACAACTGTAATTAACTGTTTGAAGAGGCACAATGATTTTTATGAAAGCAGGGAGGATTTATATGATCAGGCAACCATAAAAACTAGTTTGGTGCAGATTTTTCCTAACAAAATTTTTCGTGATCAATAACTGAGCTTTAAATAATATTTTGGAGAAATCCAAGAGTTGGAAATCATTTTGGAAGTGCATTAGAAAGAGATTTCATCATTTTGCTTCATGGAAGTCAGCTGCATGGTTTTCGTTACACATTGTAATACTTAATTTTAGAAAGGAAGGTTTGTAAATTTGAATAAATAGAATCTTTTTAAAAAGTAAATTTTGAGGAACGAATTGGCGATTTTTGTAACTTACCTTTTCATATAAAAATAACTGTTTTCTGGAGGAAAATATACTATCTCCCAAGTAAACTTTCCTGATTTCCCCCAAAGATTATTGTTTTTTGCAAGGATGATGCAAGTATCATTAAGATGGATACCTTGAGCTTATCAGTGCTCATTTTTTAATTAGCCTAAATATTAGTTGATTTTTATTACTTGAAATAAACTAGGGCATGAGAACAGGAGCGATTACTGTCATCTCAAGTCTGATCTTGCCATTTTGATGTTCTGTTTTAGAAAGAAGTTCCAGGCAATAATTATGCATTTACAACTGACACCTTCCAGGATACATTCTAGCTTGTGCTCCAGAAAACACAGGAAAACACATACAGAATAAAATTATGCAGTATGAGTTGTAACCGGTCTACGCAATCAGACAGAACTACCTGCATGTCTTCTCTTTCAAGGCACCTGCATGAAGAGCCATCATTATACTTACCACTGAATCCAAACTTTTCTTTAACACAGGAAAAACATCCCAGTTTAAAAAGAACCTATTTTTTGTCCTGGTTTTTGGTTGGTTGGTTGGTTTTTTGTTTTGTTTTGTTTTGTTTTTTTTTTTTTTTCTTTCCTGAGTTCCTCTGAAACAGCACCCAGAGACCTGTACATAGGTATTCCATAAAAAGGTTCACAGAGAGTGTTGTGAAACACAGCTTGGGACTAGAGGGATTGCCATCACTATATTAGCATGCCAGTGTTTCTCTGTTTGAAGTTACCTTTATCCTTACTTCTCCACACACAGAGATATACATACACTTTTTTTTCCCCCCGATGACAGGAAGGGATTTCACTAGATGGCTGCTTAAGTAATCCGGCTTTGTTTGAATATGAAGACTAGAGAACCTCTTCTGTTACACAGGTACATAATCCAACTCTGCTGTTATTATTTGTTGGCTTTTTGTAATGCTAAAGTTCTGATTATGTTTCTGCTGAAAGATGCAATTAAGTTCACGGATAAGACTTTGCTACTGGCTATCCTGTCTCGCTTTTCACAGAAGTGTTGTTCTTGTTACTTTAAGGAATACAGGAGGTGAATATGTATTCTTTCAGGCAGTCATAACAGAAAAGTTTAGAGATTTGAGTTATAGTCTTGAAACAGGGAGGTTTTGTTTAAAATTTTACTCCCTGAAGCAATGTCATTGTAAGGACAAATTTTTCTTTCTGAAGAAGAAAATAATTACGTTCTCCCTAACACTGTTGCACCAATGAGCTGTGGTGCTCTGACAGAGGAACTATTTATTTCTCAGACCAAAAGGATGGAACTGCTCAAGGGAGATGTGAGAAGGTACGAGGTGTGACAGTGTTTCTGTGGTCCCAACATGTTCACTTGAAACTAAAACTTCACTTGGAACTGGGCTAAGACTCTTGAAATGCTTTCAGCAGGCAGCAGTTGATGGATGGTAATACCCAGGACTGAACCTCTTCTTGTTTTACACATCACAACTTAACGATCAGTGTTCTCGGCAATAAGGAACTGCCCTTCTTGTAATGAGCTTCATTATGAACTGTAAAATTGCCAGGAACCTTAAGTATTTTGACCTGTTATAGTCCATGCCTCCTTAGCTCTGTTGTGGTCAGTACTCAGCATAACTAAGCTAAAACTAACTTGGAAACATCTCTCAGGACTGGAAACACTCACAGTGAGTATAGTGGAGACATGTCCTAGGTTTATAGTATCCCCAAGTCATTCAGAATTCAAATCTCCTTTCTCAAGATGTCTTTTTAGCTTGATCACATGCATATACAAGGAGTTTTAGGAGGACGGCACAGTTTGGTTTTGTATTGTGACAGTAACATACATTTCTGTGTCATACCCATCATAACACGATCCTCTGTTCTTACTGGTATAGCTCGGCTTTGGACAGTTCTCAAGGGAAAGGGTAAGACAATAAATGCTATCATCAGAAGGAGACAGATTGTAGATAAAACTCCAGAGACCCCTGGCATAGGAGTTGGCCAAGACCTAGCCAGTACTGTATGGCCACTTTCCAGGTTGTCCCATCCCTGGCTGCCAGGCCTCTTGCCTGCTCCTCTGAACTTCTGCACTGCACCCAAAGCTGAGTTACAAGCCACGCACGCTCACTGCTTCCCTACTTTTTGGGAGTAAGGAATGGAGGATGAGGATGCTGGGACTATCCCACCTGCTATTAGGGGTGTCACAGTCCACTGGTGCATCTTTGTGCATGGGGGAGGCAGAAGTCAGTTGACTACCTTCTTTGAGATGGTTTGGCTTTTCTACTATAACCTCTACCTACAGTGCACAGGAATGGCAGTAGTATTGGGTTTTTTTGTAGGATGTGCATTATATCCAAGAGGTGTTAGCTTGGTTTCAAAGAGAAATCAAAAGGCAGATTGTACTGATATAGGTCTTACTATTTCTGTGATAAAAACACCACAAATGTACTGAAATGAAATCAAATGGAAGAATGCAGATGTCCGATAGTATGTAGGAAAGCTATAGAGTACTTGGAGTTTACATTCTGAAGTTGGGAGTCGACCTGAAGATGGATAAAACAATACCATGACATATTCCTGTTGATTCCAGTCAAGACAATTTCTTCTGCCTACCCATAGTCTATTTTAAAATGTACCTTTGTTTTTTTCTCTGCTACCAGCTTTATTCAAGTGTAAATCTATTGACTTTAGCAGAGTTCTGATATTTATCTCATTTCCTCAGTGTATTTTCCAGTCTTACGCACAACTTTTCTCTCCTGAAAAACCCAAGGAAGAAAAACCCATGGAAGAAAAAAACATGGAAGAAAAACCCACCAAGGTTTATTATATGCAAACCGAAGCTCAGCATCTGCAAATTGTTGGAGGCTGAGGGGGTATTACTGGGTGCTGACTCTGTTTCAACACCCTTTCGTAGGCCTGTGAGGTTAGCTTGTTGTCAGACAGAGTACTGGGCTGGGTGGACCTATCCGTCTGACGTAGTACAGCCTTTATTACATTCTTCTGATTGCTACTCTACTGTTAAGTTATTTGAATCCTCTCCTAGGGAGATGAATCTAATTAAGTTATTTTTTAGAGTTTGAAAATACTAACATGAATAACACAACCCAGCATAATTAATAATTATGGGTTTTTTCCCTAGTAAAAGACCAACGACCAAAATAGAAAAAACCTCGCCAAACTCCCTTCCTCCTTACTCTGCTGTAATATATGGCTAAACACAAGAAAGAGAAATGGTCAATCTTTTTAGATGTGACAAGAGAGTTCTTACTGGATTTATCACAGCGATACTCCTTTGAAGAGCCAGAAATCAGGGAGGCATCCTAGGGGAGAATTTTTGTTTCTAGAGAGAATGGTTAAGGTCACTGGGAAAACAAAGAAGAAAGCTTGTATTCACACTGCTGCTACTCCAGCCTCGGATTAACGTTTGGGGCTTTAATTTGAGCAGTGTCAAATACCATAGTGCTTAGAAGCAGAAGTACAAATATTTGCACTTAGTATTAAGGCTCTTCTTCTTTTACCAAAGCGTATGAGCTTGTACATTTTCAAATATAGAATCACATATGATATAAAGCTGGCAGCCTAGGATGCTAGAAGATAGGAAGGTAGGTCCAGGGTACTGCCCTGTGGGCTGGAAGACTGGAAAGTTAGGAGCTGGGGTCCCCCCATCTCATTTCTCGTCCCCAATCTGGAGAAGTTTCCTTCTCTTTTTGTTGGGTAGCGTGGTGGTCTGGGGACTCACCTGAGGTGAGGGGGATCAGCATTCAGACCCTTCCACTGCCTGGTGGGATGGGATTCCAGATCGCCCATTTCCAAGGTGTTTCCGGCTGTTTTCTCTTGTGCTTTTGCTTCTGTTTGGCATTGCATAAATATTTAGCACTGTAAGAGCAGCAATTAGAGCTTTCATGGAGGCTGCAGGAGGTGCAGTCTCTACCTCCTCTCAGTATTTTATGCGTGGGATCAGAAGCATCCTCAGATGGGAAGAACTGAGAGTGCTTTTATTTGGATGTCCCAGCAGCCCTGCTGATAGAGTTGGAAGGTCAGAGGCTACCACTGCTGGGGAGAATACTGGTGGCACTGGACCGTTGATCTGGCTGCCTTGCTTGCAGTTTTACTTCTGTTGACAGGAAAGCCCCTCTGCCATCCCAAATAGATGCAAATAGGTACTTAATCTGAACATTAATTAGGATACCGGCATCTTCATCACAGCGTGGTTTCTATGGGATTAAAAGCATTCCTAGTTATCAAGTCAGTTCTCAAAAGGATGTGCAAAGACCACGATATTGTGGTGGGAGGTATGGAGCAGTGCCACTTGGATTTAAATGAAAGATGTGTGCTCAGAACAGTTCAGTGTTACCAAAATGTAGGTGGTTCTGGTATACTCACCTGCAGAAACGCAGAAAGGCAGGAGGTTTTCTTGTGTGTATCTCTAGTGTTAAATGGAGGTTTGAAGGACGTTAATTTGAGATTTCAGGAGTCAGTTAGGAAACTCAGCCCCTGTTGTGAAGATAGTAATGGGAGGGCAAGAGCTTTCCCACACAGCAGAAGTCAGGTTGAGCACCCAGCTGCTTGGACGATGTGCATGCCTCCTTCACGTAATGCCAAGCGTCCTCGCCATTGTACCCGTTTGCTTGTGGGCACCAAACGGTAAAGGAGAGCGGTCTGACAGCCTTTATCGATTTTTCTAAGCCTACAAGGCAAATTTGGCCAGCACAGTGGGAGAGCAGCTACACCCAAGTAAACAGTCTGATTCAGAGTTTCTTTCCTTTGCCTAACTGAAATGTGCACAGGAGGGACTCGGCAACTCCTGCTTTGGAGAGCACAGGATTCACAAACACGGCAGAAATACACTGTGCTGGTGAGGAGGGCTTTTTTCTTTTTCTTCTTTTTCTTTTTTTTTTCTTTTTTTCATCGAAGATATAACAATCTTTCCTGAAGCATGATGTTTGCTCACTCTTTCTGGACTGGCAATGCTGACGTTCCTGGTTTCCAAAGCCGTTCCAAGGAACAGCTCTCATTGCCTTGATGGCTGTGGCCTCTCCTGAACCCCCTGGATTATCCAGGGTACATGGCACAACAGGGTCTCCCAGGGAACACAACACAAGGTCCTGCAAACTGTCCCCCACCACTGTTGGCCCCGGGTTGAGGTTACTTCTGCAGAACAATAGGCTGAGCCGTATTTCACTGTCAGGGTGGTGACAAATGGTGGTCCGCGGAGACTCGGAGATGTATGTAACTTGGCTGGCAATCAATGGCAAAGGTCACGAGTTGTCGTCTTACATCTTAAAGCTCAATGAGACGGTTTTGCGCTGAATTAGTCGCCGTGTATTAAGTTTCAGCAAAGAGGGGGCAGGGGAGGAGGAAAGAGATTTTTATCTGGAGTTAGGTGATGTTAAATGTTCTGAATAATTAGATAAGCTTGTGTGTGTCAAACTCCGTAAAGAACAGATCATGTTTTCCGATAAAGTGTCTCTGATTCCCTCCGCCTCCTTGCCCTCCAGTACATGCATGCATGCATGCACACACACACACTTTTAAAGTGGTTTCAGGGCTCATTAAATAAGCTGGGCTGATAGCTCTAGAAAATGTCATTCTTTCTCAACGGGGCAATGAATCCCTGCTCTGCACATTTTTGGAAGTCTCAAAAAGTAGCCAATGTAGGTGAAAATTCACTTTCCATGGCTGATCCTTTTATTCTCGGCGTGGAGTTTTTAAAGCCTGACTAAGCACCCATCGCCTGGGCAGTGTCCCAGAGATTACACCACAACCACTGCCGCTGCTGCAGCTCAGTTTACTTTCCAAACTCCTATTGAATTTCCAAAGAAGTGTGCCAACCTTACCGGGAATAGGCGTATAAGGATATCCACAATGTACTCCTGGCCCCATTTGAAAGGAGCCTTGACCAAATCTGAACCACGCTGGAAAAACCTGATGCGAGGATGTGATTATGCAGGGATGTCCCCATGGGCTGCAGCTCCTTCTGGGACTGGAGGAGAAGCCAAGAGGAGGACTGACCTTACCTCTTCTGCCCGAAGCCAAGTCCACCCTCACCCCAGGACTTAGCTTGTCCTAATGGAAAGAAGACATCTTCCTGAGCAAAGTGGCATTTTGAACATTTCTTTTATTCATATCTTCTCACTTCCCGGGCTGCTGTCACATCAATGTTATTAAATTGGGATCTACGGTAGTTTATCAGGCATAATGCCTGAAAGCTCTGGGAAGCAAATGTATAACAGAGGTAGAAACACCAGGGAAATCACCAGAAAATCATTAGGATGAAGAATGTTTTAAAGACAATGCCACCACTCTAGAGGTCTGCAAGATTGGGAGGACCACAGCTTAGCTTTTTTAGTTCCTTACAATCCCATAAGTCTGCTGTCAGTAGAAAGAATATCTCGGGATGGACTTGCTGTCCCTCTTTCCAGTCAGGTATCTTCTACAGATGAATAAATTTGTCTTCTGCACCCCACTCCCTGCAGGAGGAAACAAGGGGAGCATCAGTTCCCGTCTGCGGATGGCAGAGGAGCTGTTGTGTGGAGTGATAACCTGAGCATCCTTCCTCCACGGCACTGGCGGCAGGACCAAGCAGGGAGGTCTGTATACTCCTTTCCCGCAGATGTGTTGGCTGAGGGCACCCTCGCATGATGGGGTTACAGCCTCTTATGTGGTCTCATTGCAGCTTACTCCTCACGTATCTGCTTGGCGACAGTTTTCCTTGCTCTGGGGCCTGATTACTATGGAGAAAGGTGGGATGTGGGACGTTGGCTCGGCTGTGTGCTGTGGTGGGCTGTGACAGGAGCCCCAGGACACCTGTTCATGACTGCTGCCCACCCTCAGCGCTCCCTCGCAGCCGCTTCGGGGCACCCACCGGGCAACCGCACTATGGCTGGTCATGGTACATCATGAGAGCTGAGACCACCATACTCCACCAAAACCTGATGCATAAGGGAAAAAGTGAAAGCAGCCACCCCCTTCCACATTTTTTTTCCCAGTGCAAATAGTTTATGAGTACAAATAGATGAATGTTAGGCATGACATTGTTATTCACTCCTTCGAGCTCATACTTGTCTGTGAATCACCAAACTATTAGAGGAAGAGCCGTATATGCTGAACAAATCCAGCACCCGATGGGTATGAATGGGTATGCACAGCCCCAGGTCAGGGCAGGACTCTGCAGGGTGCGGGGAAAAAACTACGAGACGGTGCTTACATGTAAGCAATTCTTGTAAGAGATCCTGAACAGGAATAATGTCAACCCCTGATCTTTCCTAACAGGAATTTTACACTTTGTAATGATGCACCCTTGAGGAATTAAATACCATTTCAAAACACCTATACGTACACACTTAGCGCTGGCAGGGGAGCAGAGGGATGACGGGGAGGAGAGTGGGTGCTCCCCTTTCCCCCAGCCATCCCGCAACGAGACGATGCGAACAAATCCGGTGCTTACAGCCTTACCCAAGGATAGTTTAAAATAAAGGGAAAGATAATACTTTTGAAACCAGGGCCATAATTACTATTTATTTCAACAGCAATTTGCCTTATTATGGTGCACAGCATTTGTTACCTAGGCAACAGGTTTCTGTAGAGGCCCGACTCAAATTAAAGTAAATCAGGCAAGATCTAAAGTCAATATCAATATTATATTTTAAAACCAAAAGACTGGGGAGTCAGCAATTTCACCCAAGTGTTGTATTTTTTATTGTTGTCATAGGCAGATAAAAGCAGCACAGTTGGCATTCAAGTAATACTTCTCTCTACTGTGCCTGACTGATCTTCTTCATATATATTTGCAAATAAAGTGAATTTTACAGAGTCCTGCTCTTTCCTGAGGAAATAATTGTGGGCATGGATGAGCGACATGCAATATACTGCTGCAGCCGTGTGCTGAAGAAGAACCGTTGACGTGTCTAACTTGCTATTTTAGTTTCAGGCCCTTGCTCAAGCCCAGCCTCCACGTTGTGTATGAGCAGGTACATGCTTTGCTGTGGGCTCAGACAGATGTTTGGCGTACATCTGAGGAGGAAAGGTTGGGCCTGCTCCCCACCTTGATACCTCTTGGGTGACCTGAACGGATGAGCATGGGGGAGGCTGGGATCCCTGGACCAGTCTATGGCCAGAGGTTATTCATGAGTTGCCTTAAGCACGGGTGCTTTGAGTGACACTAACAGGCAGGGCTATGTATGGAAAGCATCCATCCATGGATGGAGAGCATGACATGAGGCTCAATGTCCTCATGCTTGTCTGCAAGCCTGTCTTAATTGCACAGCGTAAGCAGAGGCCAAACACTAGTTGACGAATTCATTCAGTTTGACGTTTTTCTCATCTATCAGCAAATAATGAAATTCAAGGGCTGAACATTTACAAGTGGGATTTAGGCAGTAATGTGCAGACATACTTTCAAGTGTAGCTTTTGGGGAAGAGAGGGTTGTATTTCAGGACTTTCTCTTACCTGAAGGAACACTGGAAATGTAAATCAGGGAAGATACAAAATTTTTAGGAAAGGAGTCTGACTCCAACAGATCTTTTAGAATCCAAGGCAGAATGAAGTTAGAAAGTTAAAGCTAAGCACTATGAACTACAAATATATTAATATTTTTATAAATTTTACTTAAAAAATATGCTAGTCACCAAACACTAGACAGCCTGGAAATGAACCATTGATCATTTTAACCTTTTTTGTGCACCTTTTCTCATTTGATTTTTGCGGGTTTTTTTTTCTTTTTTTTTTTTTTTTTGTAAGTGCAGAACTTCTGTAAAAAATCTGTCTTGAAAGTTTGAATGGGCCTAGAAAAAGCAATAGGAAGTTTGTAGTGAATTGCAATGTAGGAAGGCTCAAACTTTCCCCTCTTTCAGACAGCTCTGCAACTATAATCCTTTAATGGGGGATTTTCCCTGCAGATTTTTGACCTATTATATAGATTTGACCAGCTATTATAGACTTCCGTTTCAGATTGGGCTCCTATTCTTGGCAAGCCTCCATCTTTGTTGTCTAACCCTTCCTTAACATACCTCAGACAGCCTTTCTCCATCCCAGGGCTGCTGAAACATTAGGACTGTTGCAGCAATTACGGACAGACTCCATGGCTGCTTCGTGGCGGTCTGTCCATCCCGGTCACCTGTCCTTCGCACTCCTCCGATGAAGGCAGCGCTCGGGCAGGGTGCCAGTCTGTTGGGCTGGAGAGAGTCACCCACCTTTGGGCGATGAGCTTCAGGGCTGTGCCGTTTCCTTTTACCCTGCCTCTCATCTAGTCTCTGAAAAATCATTGAGAGAAAAGGTCTTGACTGCTGGAGCCATTGGGCAGCAAATATTTTGCTGGAAAAACTTTATTAAGGTGCTGCAATATGATCCTCAGGTAGTGCCCACTTTCTGAGAGCCTTTACAAGTTCACGGCTGCCAACAAATCCCACAGTGGTAAACAACCCCAGCTGCCTGATGTTGAGGGAACAAGAGCTTTTTAGTAATCCTAAAGTACTTTGACTTGCTGTGCCGTACTTGGGTTTTTGAACACGTGCTGAGGGAAGTTGCTTCAGTTTGTGTTGAAAATGTTGGATGCTTTTCTTGCTAATATACATCTTGTCTGTTGATTCAGTATTTCTAATAATACCAGCAATCAAATGTAGGAAAGACTATTCCATCTTAACAGAGAAGGAGAAAGAGGCACACGTGTTGAATCATTCGGTTGTTGGCAAAAGAAAGGAGTTTTACTCAGCTTTGGCAAAAATAAGCATTTATTAGTTGCTAAGTTTCCCCTGAATCCTTCCTGATTACCTCTTTCACAGGGTCTTAGGGAGGTGCAGGGCTTTGGAGGTAACAGGTTTTGGACGAGGTGTTATCACTGGCATCCGTGACCGTTAATGATTAGCAAAGGTCCCCTGGAGTTTTTTTTTTCCGAGAATATCCTGGCTGTGCCCCAATTTCATAACATGCAAATTCCCCACTTCGGTTTTAATAAGCCATTGAACTGTGTATGCCACTGGACTGTTGTTTTTGGAGCTGCTCAGAAATTATTTTTCTTAATGAAAATTATGCTTTATGATGAAAAATGAAGCTCATGTTTTCAATTGAAAATGGTTTTGTTTTGATACCTCAAGCATCTCACGGGAGCAGTAGTCTGCATGCTTCATACTCCAAAGCCTTCAGCTGTGTGGGCTTCTTAAACAAACTGCTCCTCCCTTGACCTGCTGTATGAGTTCCCGGCTGTAGGACTCGTTATATGATATCTGGTCCAGCTAGAAAACCTGGGCAACAGAGGGGACTGGAGGCAGCTACAGGTTTCATGAACAACCACAGGGACAATCCTGAAATGTTTTGGGTTTTTAAGGAAAAAAAAAAAAAAAA
>NW_009623919.1:0-31338 GCF_000690535.1 Cariama cristata | reverse complement strand
GCCTTTCCCTCATCCACCAAACGAGTCAATGCAACAGCAGTAGTGATGCACCACAGAGTATGGTTCCCAGCACCAATCAGAGCAGCTACCGTGGCACATCAGAGACCTCCCCTCGGAGAAACCTCTATCTTTATGTCAACTCATGAGTTTTTTCACTTTTACTCTTCTGATTCTCTCTCTCATCTCACCGGAGGGGAGCGAGCGAGCGGCTGTGTGATGCTTAGCTGCCAGCTGGGATTAAACCACAACACCTGCAATGAAATCTCTGCATCCTGACATTATAATTAGCAACTGGACATACCAGCTTTTATGTGTGCTGTTCCTTGTATGGTTACCAAAGTAGGAGACAATAGAATATATTTTAGTCCATTATTTTTCCCCCTAACTCAAAATGATTTTAGAAGGCAGATGTACTGCATTGTTAATCCTTTAATCCAGCAATTAAAAAAAAAAAAAAAAAAAAAGTTCCTGAGCATAGCTATTAAGAAAAGGGGGATATGATGTCTACTAATATTTATAAAAACACACACACACATATTCATGTATATAGTGTCTTCAATTTAATATAACAAATCTGCTATTCTAAGTTTATAGGCTTACACCACATCAGTTTCAAAGTAACAAGATAATGACTAGTCTATAAAACTCTGGAAGAGTCATGATAATGAGGTGAAAAAGTCATCACAAGTTTTTCTATAATGCATGAGATCAGAATAAAAATTGCATTTTTATATTCACAAATTATTTGAAAATATCTTTTTTTAACCACCATATTTAGTTTAGCACATCTTTCAGATTTGTGGCACTAGGTATTTTTACACATAGTATTTTCAGATAAATGAAATATCCATTCTCCCAGAACAGTGAATGATATACCTTTAAAATAAATGTGTCCTTGTTCCTCAGACAGCTCAACCAACAAGATATTCTTAAGATAGCTCAACCGACAACCAGATGTGAGGGTTTTTTTCTTTGAAAAAATCAAGTAAACTCCTTAGTGAATAAAGTCTACTCATTATTACATGGCAGTTTAAACCTATTATGGCTACTGCCATTTATTAATAAAAAAAAACAATAGCAGAAATAAAATAATAGCTATTACATTATTGTATCGTTGTTGTTACTTTTTTTTTTGTTATTACTGTTACTGGCATTGGTGCTTAATCGCATCCGTTAAGATTAGAAGCTCTTGATCTTCCTATGCAGACATACATAAAGATTAAGACTGTCAGAATTTTCTTACTTTTTAATACATGCAAAAAGGAGATCAGGTGGAATCTATATCCTCATATCTGATGCAGCAGAAACAGCAGCCCAGCATCATCAGCTGTGGAAGTCTGCAATTAATAAATCTATTTCCAGTTAGTCTGAAAGTTTCCTTGGCACATAAATTTAGATGTTTAGTCTGATCACTCTGAAGTGCTTAGTTCAAGTACTTACGAGTATAGCTGCAACTAAATGTCAATGGTAATTGGAGTTCAAGAAGAAAATATCAAAGTCACAGAAAGATGTGATTCAATAAACATGTTAGCATGCTTAACACTACACTGACATGGTACAAAAGCATATTTACTAGAAGTACCAAGTTAAACACAGCTGCAACATACACCTGCACTGATAAACTACAGTAATGGTGTTTCTATCAACCTCTTTGAACAGTAGGTTTAAAGCACTTACACACAGAGTAGGAGACATGGATTCTTGCCCTTTTGTAACTGAAAGGAATAGAAGCTCTAGTTCTCATTTCCCAGGTGAGTGCACTAATCATAGAATCATACAATGGTTTGGTTGGAAGGGACCTTAAAGATCATCTAGTTCGAACCCACCTGCCATGGCCAGGGACACCTTCCACTAGATCAAGTTGCTCAAAGCCTCATCCAGCCTGACCTTGAACACTTCCAGGGAGGAGGCATCTACAACTTCTCTGAGCAACCTCTAAGCTAACAGTAGGAATGAATAGGAAAGGGGGAGATGTTCAGTGCCCTAATTCACTGGATGAAGTTGACCTCTTATGAAAATAGAAGAAAAAAGGTGTAAGACACTGCAAGCCTAATGTTTGGACTTTTTCTCAAGCAATGCAAATACCACCTACTTTATAGTGTTGATGAGGAGACAAGGATGACAAAAAATAAGTAGTTTACTGGGCACTACAGAATGCAGAAAAATGAGAACATAGGATTATAGTCACGTACTTGAGTAAACTTTTGGAATTACAGTCAGTAAAGGAAAAAGAAGCTGCAAATACAGTTTATTTGTTGTCCAAATGTCTGGTAAACATCTGGCATGATAAACAGATATTAAATTTGTTCATTCAGTTTCGTTGTTTTGATTTTTTTGAGTACATTATTGGATGTGTCATTAGGTGGTAGATGACATTTTTAACATTTTTAATTTAAATACATTGGAAAAATAGTTTTTAAACCCCAAAATTGCAAACTATGGCTGACAGGCTCAATTGATTAGGTACATGCTTCATCCCCATGATTCTGTCTTACACTTAAAATCTGTTCTTTTTGCAGACTGACATTTCTAGTAACTTTTTTCTTTTTAAGCATCTGTACCCTTCAAATACTTTCTATGAATGATAGTAATTAAATCTTGTAGAAGCTTTCCTTCTGGTAATTTAAAATCATTAGCTAAAACATTTTCTGGATTAATAAAGACAGATATAAATAAAGATTTGACAAAATACATTCATTACCACTTCCAGCCCATTTTAGTTCCTGAAACACAGGGCCTTTCACAAGTTAATAATATTATGTTGTTATGCTAATTATTTTGGTAAAAAAGAGCTGATACTTGAGCAATACAAGATAGATTTAGATTTTGCCAGTGGGGTCCTATTCTACTATTCTAAATACAGTTAGCCTTCTTTATGTATTTGCCAAGATGCTTCCTTAGGAGCACTGTTTTATATTTCTTATTAACTGACAACAGTGCATATTTTCATTTACTGTAATGTAGGATAACAAACATATTTCTTCTCTGAGCTTATTACAAGGAATTTCCAAACAATATTTTTCTGCAAAGTTCCTACAGAAATAACATAAAAATCAAAACTGTCTTCACTGAAGTCAAAGCTGGCAAATGTCATTGCTGAAAGGGACTGAGAAGCTTGGATGTTTCTTTAAAGAAAAAGCTAATGGTGTAATTGAGAGAACAGGTTTTTATAAAAAATGGAGTTTCTTTTCTTCAGATACCCCAAAATAACTTTCTTGAAATCCTTTCACTCTAAGGACAATACTAGTCTCAAGTGACATGTTCTACATTAAGAATAGATGCCTCCACTTGTTAATAATAAATAGAATCTGTAGAGAAGAAGTTGGGATCTCTTCACATTTTATTTTGTACTCACAAGTGAGCAAAAATTCTCTGTGGAATACAAGTCAGAGCTGAAAAGAATGGAAGGTAGGTTGTTTTAACATTGTATCCCTTTAGGCTTCAAGTGAACTTCAGGAAAACACTTATTTTTGGTTATTTGCTTACTCTGAAGAGACTGTCAGTTTTATTGCTTACAGAACAAACAAACACTTACAAAGTCACAGTGCTCTGCAATTTCTGATTCAGACTAAGCTTTCTGTATATCTACTATTTCTTAAATACTTGTTTATTAAGAAGTCTATACTTGTCACATGCATCTCCTTTTCATTGATCTTGTTTCCATCCTTGTCTTTGTGAAGATTTATCTAGGGTTTTGTTACTTCATTTTAATTTTCTTTTCATGCTGACCACACTACTTCAGAAAGAAAATGAGTCATATTCCATGTACAACAAAAGTGTCTTAATTCTAAGACTCCTTTGGCTATTCAACTCATTTCAATGGAAAACACCACATTTCTGTTTAGGAGGCATGTGCACCTGACTCTCCCTATAATGTTCAGTGTAAAACCCTGGTTGCTGGCCAGCCTTGACAGGATCACACTAACATCACTTTGACCTTGGATAATGAAATGATACAACAATGATCTTGGGGTGATCATCTGATACTTTTATTCTCTTTTTTCATTAATCACAGTCTTATTCCATTTTTATTTCACCACAATGATGATAAATAACAACAACAAATATGCGTAGAATCATTCAGACAGGATAGTGAGTTTTAAAATAAATGTCTAATGTTTCATTAGATATAATAAACAATTTTCTCAAATCATCTGCTTTTTTGTTGTTGTACTAAAACAGATTTCATATTCAGGCAAGAAAATCCATGATTTAATCGAAGTTGTAAGATTTTTGAATTATGGGTTTGTTTTTTTTTTTCCTTTTAAAGTGTTCTTAAGGGATCCAGCAGTTTTTGTAACAAAGTGTGACTCAAAATAAGCTTTCTTAAGCATCTTTGGTAGCTGGAAGAGTTACCTTTAAAATGACTAAATTTCTCAGAGTTGCTGGAGGGATTAAACAGTAGAAATAGAGAAACAAAGCTTTTCATTCAGGTGACAATGATTCATGCAATGTGTTATTTGCTAGCATAGCTTGAATATTTCCAGAAACAATTGACTGGTTTGCTTCAGAAGGATGCAGAGCTTGTTTTAAATTGAACATACACAGGGATCCAGAGTCACTTAAGGTGACCTAGTATATCCCAATTGAACTCCAGTTGCCACTCCAGAAAGGTAAGGTCTTCTCTGGGGCTTTTCTTGTCTTCTTCAGCCTCACACAGCTGACAAGGAAGAGGGACTTCTGGGTTGGAAAATTGTAACTACTTTAATAAAACAGTAGCAATAAAGAAGAGTATAATAATGTTAATACTAATACTACAAATAATAGAAATAAAAATATACAAAACCAATACTGAGCTTCCCAACGAAGACCAGGGAGTTGCAAGCCACTGTAGCTTGCAGCACTAATGCAGCAGGGCAGGCACCTGGATGTCGCAGACCAGACTCAGCAGCAGACGGTAACTGGATTTAGGAATAGACAGATTGGGATCAGAGGCAGGAGAACGAGCAGAGTCCCACAGGGGTCCCAACCATGAAAGAAGAAAGGCTGACCCCCAAGATCTTTTAGCTTTATACTGACTATCATGTGTATAGGATGGAATACTTCATTGGTCAGTTTTTGGTCACCTGTCCCATCCACACTTTGCCGCAGGTGTGACCCTCATGTATTTTCACTTGTGCACTATAAGAGAGCCAACAATGACATTGATTCTCATAGGAATAAGTATAAATATGGGCCTTTCTGCATACCAATCTTACTGTTACTTTAGTAACAACTATAAATATCAAGCATTATCAATTCTGAAAACAGACACTGGCTGAAAAATATCTAGCTAACTTCAGAAAGTGCAGTTACTTAGAAGAAACTTAACTGAAGGAAAATCTGCTGAAAGGAGAAATGGTCCTGTTTTAACCAAACCGAGATAGAATTAAAACATAATTTCTTTTTCGTAAATAAAACAAAGAAAAATATACTGATTTTTTTCTTTACAGTCTTTTTTTTTAAATGTAGATCTGTTCATATTTATGCCAGAACTCTAAACTGAACATCTCATTCTTTATTTCTTACTCAAACAATTCTAAGCCTGCAAAACTTTAGTCTTGTTAGAAGCATTTTCTATTTATAAAAATAGTTGCAGGTCATAAATAGTCCTCAAAAGTCTGCACCTCCCAAATTTGAGATGCCAGATAGTCATGATAATAAGATGTACATTCATGTATGACCAAAAAATTCACTTCATTTATGGATTTAAACCTAGTCTTCTTATTTGATGTAGAGAGACTCAATTACGTTCTGCTTCTGCTAGTCTCTCCCTGAGTATGATGTTTTAACCTAAATTACTAAACTGCATGAATTCAAGTCTAAGAAGTGTTGATTAGATCTACTCATTTCTTCTCCCTCAGAAAATAAGTGTAAACCACAGACTCTCACCAGCCTTTACTGGTATGTTGATAGTGTTATATGTACAAAAAAAAAAAAAAAAAAAAAAAAAAAAAAATCATAAAGAGACAAGGAAAAAATAGGAACTTAGATTATCATGAGGAAAAAGTGATAAGTATTTGATCACTCCAGTGTTTATGCATTCACAATGAAGCTGTTCACTTTCACAAAGATGAAAACACTACTTCAGCCCAGAAAGAACAGCAGTGTTTATTTCAATCTCAGCTTATAAATGATCATAGTAGCTGCACATAACAAACAAGACTGTGATGGTCAGCTTGCTTTTCAGCTCTGTTTTGTTTCTGATAAAATATCCAGCAACGACCAGATATTTCGAGGACATCTTATATGTACATGGAAACTGGGAAAAAGCAAAGGTAAACAGTTATGAAGCACTGACCATTTTGTTTTACTAAGCATACACTTGAAATTCATAAATAGAATTTTTGTCAATGACTGGCTGCATCTTGTAAGCACAAGACCCAAAGTGCTTGAAACATGGATGTAGGATGTTATGCTGCATTCAGTTTTGAAAGCAAATTAAAATATGATTCAAGTTAGGGGAAGTGGTCCTCCAATTATTCTGAGTCTCCTTGTGCTCTAAGACATTTCCACGTTTGTGGTGAGGAGACTGTGCTTTCCTGGTGAGGTGAGATGGGAGATGACAGAGGAGTCCTCAACTGGAGATGGTTAATTCTAAGGCATATATTCTGCATAACCCAGACTCATTATAGTTTTAATTTACCTCTGCCAAGTCTTTTTATCACAGTATAGTAATTTTTCTGTGCTTTAACGAGTTGAAATTTTACTTGTTTTGTAATGACAGAATTAAGCTGGTATTAAATTTTTACTAGCTTATGCAAATAACTCAGGTTAAGACCAGCCTTTGCTGTTAGTCTCAGTAATTAGTAAAATTTAAATCAAATTTTCTTTTTGCAAACTCTTTTTCTTAATGGAACTTTAACTTTCATAAATTTTGTTGTTAATGGTTTTAAAGCACCTTATTTCTAGAATTAATGTGGTCAGAGGACACATTACCAGGTAACTGTACATAAAGATTTCCATCAATATGATTAAAAAGTACATGGTTATTTCCCTAACAAAGTTGTGCTGGAGGGTTATATTTCATCACAGTGCCATTATAAAGGAATCTTCCTGTTCCCTTCTTACACGTATGTGGCTTTGATTGACGGTTTGTCTTTTTGGAGAGTACACAAGCCCTGTGAGATCAAGTACTGTCTTATGTTCTTAGCTGATCTTATGTATTATCTTTCTGTAAATATGTTCATTTTCTTCCATGAATAAGCTTTCCTAAGGATTATGTGAGGGTATGTGGAAGAAGAGTGTCTGCTTCTTTAAAAGTACTGGTCAAGCACATTTTTCAATGCAAAAAGGGATAATAAAAAAAGGAGGAAATCATAAACAAGAACATATAGGGACAGAAACCTGACCGACAGATGATAAAGGAGGCAGTGAAGAAAACCAAATTGGGTCAGTCACACTAATTGATGAGAGCATGTGGGAGTGTGAGAATGTTTGTTCCAGCAAGGTTATCTGACTGGGCACATTGTCAATTGGGAAACTAAGGAAAAAAGGGAGAAATCAGAAACAGATTTCTGTTTGTGATCAGAAATCTACAGAGACACAGACCTGACAAAATAAACATGATGACAATGACAAAAAACAAATATCACTATTGGCACAAATTGTCAATCAAGAAACTACAGACACCACTTCCAGGGAGACCATCCTGGACTTTGTAACTGGTAAGACCGTAAACTAGTGGTATCCCAGACTGGGAGGGGTTTAGGGTTGATAGAGCTGTACAAACCTCTGAGGAGACATGCAGGGGAAGGGGAAGCAGGGAGGAATAAAGAAGGTGGGTAGACAGAAAAGGGTATAAAAGGGGCCTGATGCATGTAAACAGAGACCATCAGTAAGCTTGTCTGGCTGATCCCTGTGCCTGATCACTGCAGTCTGTCCTGTCTTCTTATATCTTCTTATTAAATCTTTTCTTAACTCTCTTTCTGTGTAATCTCACTCTCTATACCATGTGTATGTGTACTGCAATGACTAAGTGCCAACTGCTGGTGAGACCTCTGTGTGTGTGAGCAGAATCTGTCAGTGGCCTGTGGTGTCAGCTACTGGAGTGTCTGGGGGTCCTAGCACCAGTCATTGGAGGGGCCATACCTCTCTGGATCTAGAAAGGGTCTTACAGAACTTGTATCCAGAGTGCCAGTTACCGGGTCAACTTGCATGAATGGATCTGGTGCCAGCTACTTGAGTCAGGCCAGGAGTGTAAGTGTCCCTGACTTGTGACGTTAGCTGCTGGAGCAAGTGTGTGTCCCTGTCCACCGCTTATTCAGCTGTAGTCTCCAGCTGTCCCACCTCCGCTGCACTCTGTGACTCAGACTCTCGCCTCTGCAGAGTCACTGTGGATGCCCTCGATCTTCTGTTTATCCTCTGGGTATTACACAGAATGTTTATTTCACCCAGCACCTGATGACTCAATATCTTGGACAGAGTATTCCTCCTATAAGCAACACCACTCTGGTCCCCAGTCCCAGGGAGAGGCCAATGTCCTCCCTGGATCCCATGTTCAGAATAATGGCACCCCAGAATCGAAAAATGCTTGAAGTTGGAAGGGACCTCTGGAGGTTATCTGGTCCAATCCACCTGGGGGTGGGGTAAGGTGGGCCCTTTTTTTATCAAGAACCAGCCTATCAAGAAGCAGCTTACAATTATGAACCTGCTAATCAAAAAACACCTGACAGAAGCTGTTACCTGCAGGGTCTCCTGGGAGCTTCCAGAAGCATTCCCTCTAACAGGGTAGCTACCTCTGAAACTCTAATTGGAAAAATCAAACCAGCTTACATAATCTTATACAACTAAGAGAGAAAAAAAAAGGAAGTGAATGTACAGTAAGTATATACATGCCTGCATGTGAGTACATGTGCATGTTTGTATAAATAGAGACGGTCATGGTTAATTCAAGCAGTGAGAGAAATAAATCTCTCAATTGTGTCAAAAAAATGTAACTCAGATCTCACTTATATTTTAGTAACAGACGTAAACATCTTTCAGTTAAAATACCCAAGCAGGGGAAGAGGGGTGAGGGGGCACAGAGGAAGAGGAAGCCAGGTCTTTTTCAGTGGTGTGCAATGACAGGACCAGAGGCAATGGGCACAAACTGAAGCACAAGAGGTTCCCTCTGAACAAATATGAAAGGTTTTATTCTGCATCCTTAAAAAAGACTCTAATTGGAAACTTCATGGAGTGAGTAAGTTTACTAAGTGCTGATCATATCCACTTGAAAATAAGGAAATTTTATCCAAGTCTAAAACTAAAATCTCTTAATCAGCAATATGTTTGCCAATTAATTTCATGTGGATATTCATAAGGACTCTGATGATGTGGTTTAGAAAGGGGATCTTACAACAAAAACAAATACATAGAGAGTGTTTTGGCAATTCTAGGCATCCAAATTACAAAATTATCAATAGGATCTCCAGGACAAGCAAGATTCATCACTGGAGGATACTAGTATTTGGTCTTTGTGTTTTCCTGAGATGTTTTACTTTAGTAATGAGATCAGTAACTAATCTTGTAAGACTTCAGATTAAATTGTTCACTTTCTTCACCAATAAGTTGATTCATGAAGTCAGAAGAGCTCCAAAGAACACGAATTTCAGAAACAGAAGACTTGTTAAAGGTTTTCGTGTTTTAGTTGCAAAAAGCCACCCATTTAAAGTCTTACAACTATTTTACCTATATAGAAATTTACTACAGATGCACCTTGTTTTTTAAGAATAATGTATATCAGGAAATAGCCTTCATTATCTTGCTGGTTTTCAGTTACGGGATTTTTTGTTTGTTTGTTTGTTTGTTTGTTTGGTTTTATTTTTGAAGGTGCAGTATTAGGATTGCCATCAGGTATGTGCACTGAGAGTGGCCTCAAGCGCTCTTTATGGAAAATGGAAGTCTAAGAAAGTAAGTCAAAGGAAGAAGGATGACCAGTGGAATTTTAAAAACACTGCTTTTGGAGAATTCTTAAAACCACTGCCCTGCCCCACCCCATCTGGCTGTAGCCCCAGTGGTGGTCCCAATAGTGGTGCAGCCAAGCATGGGCAGGTCAGGGTCTCCCTCAGGGGGCTGGCACACCCTTGGCTGGTTGATGACAGTTGGAGCAGGATTGCTCCCCCTCCCCACTGGTTGACATGACTGATGCTGGTGGCAACAGCCAGATAGATCATGGGCTGAGGTTCAAAACACACGGCAGCCCTTTGTGTCATGGGGTTTTTTAGGGGGCATCTGCCACTCTTCCCTGCTGGGAGCCCAGAAGGCAGCCAATGGGGGCTGGGGTTGAAGGAACGCAACCCAAGATGTTTCCACTCATGCTCATTTTATGGCCTACATCTGTATCTGCTAGAGTGCTTTGGTCTGTTTCAGTGTCTTTTTTCCCAATTACAGTTTCTTCAGAACTGTTTTGCTCTCGGTAGGAAGAAGAATGATTCAGATAAACTGGCATTTTCTGATGTAAATCTGTTTCGTTAAAAATATCTTTGTCTACTCTGTGAAACATATGTACGCTAGCACTGTGCAGTTTAGCAAAATACGTAAGCGTGGGCTTTAAACATATAATTGAGTACACTCTTGTTAGGTAGGGATTGCTTAATTGAAGTCAAGCATTAATTAGGTTCCTTCCAAATGATTCAAAGGGCCCTCATCACTGCCTACTCTTATTATCCCAACCTAAACAAGTTGTATGGTGCTTCAAGCCTGTTCCTCTTGTTTCTCTGCTCCTTGTTAGGTATGCTTTAAGGACGATGTTTGCTCCTTATTTGCTGTTATATAGAGAAGAAGAAAACAGCTTCATCTTTTATATTTTATAAATATTTAAGTGTCTGTATTTATACATTTGACCTGTTTAGCAGACGATTATGGAGTTGTATAAAGTCAGGGCAGATGTATCATGATATGTTGTCATGACAGAAATCACAACAGTTGTAAAAGAGGTTTTTATAGATGTCGGTGTTTAAGAGAGTGGAATTTGGATAATACACATCAGGACTGGAGAACCCTGCAGAAGTATCCTGAATTGCAAATACAGGCATGTCTATATACATGATGAGGGAATAACAGGAATAATGTAATGCAGATTAGAAAGCCTCTGGGATTCAACTGTGTGGCAGAAAACAGAGAAAAGGGAATCCATATGTTATGCTTAGTCTTCCTGCCAGGGATGAACAAAGAAGACTAGGAAAGTAATGTTGAGTTTCAAGCTTTGAGAACTGCAAATTTGGCTACTATGAGATGTGTGGCCTTGAAAATCTGTATTTCATGTAGACACACTCTGTTAGAAGACATACAAACACAAACAAAACATAGGAAATAGTCTGAAAAGTTGCAATCTCCTCTAATGTCACTTTTGAATATGTGAAGTTTTAATTAACAATATGAAGACAATATGTTTGTTTTATATGATAGAATCACATATACAAGTATGACTGGCCAGCAGTTGCTCCAGAACAGCTTGTAAAACTACTGAAAAGCAGAAATTGTAGGAAAGAACTAGGAAACTCTAAGAAGGAACTACATGCTTATAAGACTATAACTCTTTAAGACAGTCTAATTCTAACAAGTTGAAAATTAGCAGCATTCAATACATAGCCAAAGCACAGGCGTGTGTCACCTATAAATTAAAAATCCATTAATCAGCATATAAGTGAAATCAGTTAGTTTGAAATCAAATGTAAGCTTGCTAAAACAGTGTAGGCAACAACAGTATTTAACTATTTTGTAATACTGTGATGGTATAGCCAGAAACAATGCATAAGCATTTTACATAAAAATGTAAGCAATGTGACCAACAAAGGGGCAAATAAAAACATATAGCTGCACTTAGGAAGCATGACAAAACATATAAACAAGGACTGAAGTAGAAGAAATTGCAAGAGGAAGAGCAAAGAACAAGAAAAGCACAAGGCTTGCTTTGGGATTAGGGCTTGGAACAGATAGAGTTTCTGCTGAGCACAGAAGCAACATACCTGGCAAAACTGAAAACAAGACAAGGATCACTTGGGAGTAGATGAGATATCCTCTCTGAGAAAGAGTCTGGAAACAAACTCAAGGGTGACTGAGCAAAAATGGAGAGGAGACAAGATGTACTTACTTCTGTACTGACATGTCTCACCAAAGAGTTCCCAAACCTGATCATCATGACCTCTGCAACTGAGGACTGTCACAGACAGTGCCCTCAGTGTTAACGGTATGGTATGGTACTATGTACTCATTGCTAATGTAGGATATTGGAGTTTGTCAGTTTTGTATATGTAGTAATGATGACTAATAATTTGTAAGAGCTAACCATTTGCACCAAGTGTGCTGTAAATGAAGTAATTTAATAAAATTGTTTTTTAAAAGATAAGATATGCCTGATTTGTCAGTCTTCTAAACAATTCCTTCATAGCAACCTCTCATTCTTTAATTATGTATACACTCATATATGCAGTTGCAACAAATGTTTGTTTCAGTGAAGGAACGACAAACCTGACTGACTAACGTGTTGATTTACTCTGTCATAAAATTATCAGATAATGCAGTAACTCTCAGCTGGGGCTACGTAGTGGGAGAGTTAGTCATTATTTATCTTATTTTCACTTGTATTAGCAGTCATGCAACTACTTCTGCCCTTTCCGGCCATCTCTGTGTACTGAATGTAAGAGGAATCTAAAGTCACTTCTATTTTAAATCTTTGATAGGTATCTAAACTAAGTAAATTAAAATTTAGGCAGAATACTTACTTTTTTACTTTAAGAATGTATTATGACTGAGTTTCAATTCTTACATTTCTTAGGTTCATTTACACTGCAGAGAGTATGAAATACTCTTAAAATACAGCAATGACGCTTTTTATATGTTTTGAAATATGCCCCAGGAATTCAGAAATAGAAGATCTGTAGAATTAGGCTTACTGACTTCAGTCAGAATACTAAAGTTTTCAGTTAAGTATGTCCTGAGGTGTTTCAATAGACTGGGGCCTAAGGACTTTATAATAATACTTGAAATACAGTCCTTTCAGAATGTGCGTCATTCAGTTCCTTATGCAATTTTTCAGGAATAGTTGCAATGTCCTTAAGTGTTTTAAAAATAAAGAATAACATAAAACTAAAATATAGAAACAGAAGTTTTCAGTATATTGTCCCTTTATGTTGGAGATTTAAATGACTTGGTGTGCTATATTCCAACAATTTTATAAAGCAAACTTTCAAGTTTTGACCTATGTGCAAAGCAGTAGGAAAAAAGCGAATTTTCCTGACCACTGATGGCAGTACAACTGTCTTAGGCATGCTGATTAATATTGTTAGAGTGTGTCCTTGTATTCTTTCTGGAATGTATCTAATTGAATCCAATCTGTTGCTAGGAAATCTTCAATAGTTCAACACTAATTTATGAGGCATACTTAAGATTTTTTGTTCTTTTACATTTCTGTGTACGTTTAGATATACTCTATAAATGGCTTTGAATGTAAAAATATCTAGCAATGTCTGTAGTGTTAAACAACAAAACCCCAACTAAAAGCTAAGAGTTGTCTGGTACAGAAGCAAAGATCAGTAAAACACATTATTGTTGATTTAAGCAGGTTTTCTGTTTCACCTGAATGGAGCATTTTTTAAGATTTCATCTGTTATACCAACCTGCGTAAGCTTTCTGTTTTTACTCAATTCCAGCAGTTACAAATTGTAAATTGACTTTTACTAAGTCTGTTGTGCTGAAACCCATAAATGAATTTTCTCAAAATTATTCTCTCTTTACAGATGACAATTTTTTTCCTCTTATCAAAATTGTATCCAGTTGTTTTCCTGTTTTCATCATAATCACTGTTGTTTTCTATCTTCTAGAGACATTTGGATAAGCACATTACTGCCTTTTACATTACAGAATTCAGTATAGCTTCTCTTCACCCTGCCTGTTCACTGCCTGGGTGAGTAGTTCTCTATAATGTGAGTCATAATCTTCACTAAGCTATTTCAGCAGTCTGGATTATCCCGAGAACTCTATCTTTTCTTTTGGCTGCACACTGTCTAGTATCAGTGTGAAAACATCTCAGGAGGGATCAACATATTTTTGGCTTTCTTTTTCTTCTCAAGGCCTTACCATTCCATTTTTAATTATAGTTTTTGTTATTATTTCACCTCAGTTTGTGCTCTATACAAAGCAACTGTTCATGCTTAACAAAGGTTGGCTATTCATTTTTGCTAATTTAAAACAATGTTATTAACCACTACAGTATTACCTATGGTGTTTAATGAGGCCTAAGACAAAGCTTAGTGAAGTCAATAGCAAATTTTCTATTAAGTACAATGATGTAGAGCATATACTGGATTTGGAGTGAATCTTTATTTTAATTTTAAATAAACATTTAATATTTAACTAAATGTTAATAATAGCAATAAGTCATATAATTATTAACCCTGCTATTTGGGAAAATGGAATCTTTTTATTAAAAGTATGCGATTAATGGTTTTTAGCGTCATTCTCTACAGCATAGGAAAATTAAATCTTTTGACATCAAAGCATAACATTTTTAAGACAGCATGTAAATACCAATACCTTTAAAAAATAAACAAAAATCCTCTGCAAAATGTCAAGCTGCTTTAATAGATTTTCTTCTAAGCATCTTGATGAAAACTGGGAAAAATGAAAGAAGATTAATATAAGCAAGAAGAGAAAAAGTAAAATAGATCTTTACTCCTGAAACAGTTGACTGTAACACTGCTGCAGGTGAAAGAAATTTCCAGGCTTTGGTCCAAGAACCTATTGGAGCTTCTACTGGGTTTTTGTTTTGTTTTGGGTTTGGGTTTGGGTTTGGGTTTAGGTTTTCAGTTGTTTGTTTGTTTGTTTATTTTCCCCAATAAACCTTTACTGGAAAATTAAAGCTCTCAAACCTTATCACCTTGACCTCCATGCCAAAGAAACACTGAAGCCCATAGTCGTCAATGCTAACTATACAGCATCAACTATAAGGCCTTAAATACTCAGAGATAATGTGGGATATGATTGTTGTGTTCAAAGGTTCAAAGCCAGACTTATTCTTCAGTTTTTTGAACTATTCCATCACATACAACTATAATTGCTCAACTGGTATATATTTTTTCAGGTCTAACATTAGATACTTTAATTTTATTAATAATAATCTAATGACATGCAAGCAAAGAAGTAGAAGAATACTACTAGTAAAAGTTTGGAAATTGAAAGGAACGTTAGTAGATTGATGTTAATAGCCTTAGTTAAAAAAAAAAATAAAATTTGGAAGATGTCGAAGTCTTTAACCTGTAGAGATTTGAAGTCTTTACTGTAGACTTGTGCTGGGTTTTGTTTGTTTGTTTGTTTTTCCCGTGATATACCCCCCTGAGTTTAACATTCTGATATGCTTGTTGAGCAGTAAAATCAAAGCCAAACAAGTGCTTACTTATACGTACTGATTTGGAATAATAGCAATAACCGTTCATATGGCCAACTCATTCAAAAGCATGTAAAACAATGTAGGGAAGGGAAAAAAAGGGAAGTAAAGAGTCCAAGAAAAGATTAATAAATGTTCTCAATAGGAATAAAATGCATTTACCAGAAGGAACTTTAAACTCCTCTTCCTCATGAAAAATCCTGTGTGTTATAGCATAGAAAAAACTTACTTTGGACACAAAAATGTCTCTGCTGTCCTTATATTTTACATGTGTTCCTTGTTAAATAATATTGTAGCCTACACAATTTTATTTTGTAAGTAAGTTGGGTATGACATTTTTTATGAATCTTACATATAATTTGGCCTTTTCTTTCAGGTAACTTTAGGCAGATGAAACTATTGATCTATCTGGAAACCTCAGTTGTTTTCAGTTAACACTACATACTGCCTGGACATTTGCTCTGAAAGACTTTTAGAGACCAGTCTCTACCTGTTGTGGATTCCTAGTTTCCATGTCTGTTGTTAAGGGTAATAATATCAGGTGCAGTGCTGCAAGCGAATAGGCAGAAAAAAAAAGGTTTGAAAGAAAGAGGGAAGGAAGAGAAGAGGACACAGCAATGACTGAGGTACTTCAGGCTTTCTTTGCTTCTATTTTTACTGATAATGTTTGCTGTTATGTCTCCCAGGTCCCAGTACCTAGTGACACAATTTGAGAAAGTCAAACATTAAGTTAGTGTGAAAATACTAAGCTAGAAGGAACAGCTGATATAGTGGAGGGCAGGGCTGCCAGAGAGACATGGAAAAGCTGGAGAAATGGGTTGGCAGAAACCTCATGGAGCTCAATAAAAGCAAATGGCAAGTCCTGTACCAGGGATGGAGTACCCCATACACAGTACAGGATGGATGCCAACTGTATGGAAAGCAGTTTTGCAGAAAAGGATCTGAAAGTCCTGTCAGATAGCAAGCTGAAATTGAGTCAGCAGTATGCTCCTGAGATGATAAATGCCAAATGCATGCTATTGTAGTTGACTTAGCTGTATTAGAAAGAATTATTCAAGAAGGAGAGGGAAGTATTTATCCCCTCTCCTCAGTACTTCTGAGACTATCTGGAGTACTGTGTCCTATTTGGTGCTTTTTCATACAATAAAAATATTGACAAACTGGAATGAATACAGTAGAAGGTTACTGACACCCTGTGAAAGCTGGAATGCCTGATATTGAAGGAGAGGTTCAGAGAGATAGATTCATTCAACCTTAAGAAAATACTAAGGGTATCCTAATTGTAGTCTTCAGCTACCTGATGGATATCTATAGAGAAGATGGAGCCAGAATTTTCTCTGAGATGTACAGTGGAAAGATGAGAGGCATCAGATACAAGGTGCAATGAAGGAAATTTTGAACAGATTTAAGCGAAAAATTAATTAAAAGGAAGGTGAACATATAATGGAACAGGTAACCCAGAGAAGTTATGGGATGTGTATCATTGAAGATATTCTGAACTCGAGTGGACAAAGTGCTGAGCAACCTGATGTAACTTTTAAGTTTGTCCCCGTTCGTGTGAATCACTTAACCAGAAGATCTCCAGATAGCGATGATTCTAAAAAAAAAAGAATAAATTCTGAATGAAAGTTTCTTCATTGTCTTTAAAGATTTCTAAACCACTACATTTTACATAAAACAATGTATTCACTTGTAATTGACACAATATTTCCTTCGTGTTACATCAAATGGCTCACGGTGCTTTTATGTTAGCTGAATCATAATACAACAGTTACAGGTCTTAAAATGTGAGTTGCAGGAGCTCTCAGTTTTGGGGTTTTTTTAAAATTTATTTATTCCAGAGCAGGGTGTTTAGTGATAGACAGTCTTTTGGTCTCTGTCATCAGTATATTTGAGCTACCACCTGGAAGACCTAACTCATCAGCAGAAACATATAATATATTGTTTGTTGAAATACATGCCATACATGACATTAGAAGATATTTTCTCCTAACAAAATCAATAATAATGCCAATTAGCTTCCTCTTATTTCCTATTCAAACTATTTAATATGTTTAATATTATAAGTAATACTGAAACTAACTGGACTAAAATATATTTAATGAAAATTTAATCTTTCCACACAAGCCATATATACTAAAATTGACAAAATCACAACTGAAAATAAAAGAAAAAGAAAAATAGGAAAGATTCTAGTAAGGGAAGATTAATTGAGGTATAACGAGTTTCTTCTCTATAGATAAGTCCAAATTTATATCTGAAAAGATAGCAATATTTTTAATTAATTAATATTTAGATGTGAGATTGCAACGGCTTAAGTAACTATTTTACAAACCAAAGTTTCAGACTCACTTTGTTAGTTAAACATTCATTCTAAAAATATCAGGCATAATATAATGTGATATTTTAAAAATCTCATATAAAAAATAAAATTCTGAAGATCTTTTGCTGTTTTTATATAGCTAGTTTTGGGGAGGAGGTGAAGAAGCAGCAATAGTGCTGCTTAGTTAACTACAACATAAACAAAATAGGTTTGTGATCAATATATCTGTTAATTTTTCCTACCTCACTTTTATTAATATAAATGACTATACAAGATTCTTAACAGTGAAGAAATTTTTTTTCTATTCTTTTCTTAGGAAGAGGTGTATGAGAACACTTGCATGTTATATAAAGACAGGTAAAAGTAGGCACATTGTTTAGATCTTCCTCTTATGAACATACCTGAATGGGTTTTCAGCATATATTTATCTACATGCCATTGGGATGCAGTCAGTCCTCATAAAGTCTATAAATATTGCTTCTACAGTATCAGTCAATCCTATTAAAATATAATTAATCACCCTATTACAAATAGTAATTGATATTAGTTGATGATTTCTGTGGTTATGTGGTTGGAAGAAAATCTGGCATGATATTTTAAAGTGTCTGCATTGAAAGGACAAGAAAAAATTTTCAGAATAATACAATTAAAAAAACTCCACCATCTAAACAAGAAGGAAAAACAACATTGAATATATTCAACTTTCTATACATGTGAAAGTAGCATGGACTTTGTTTTGCATAGAATAATTTTTTATATATTTCCATTGAGATAAACTGATACATTTGTCATTTTCTACCCAGTATATTTTACTGTGTAATATTTTGATTGCATTTTGTAAGTGTGAAAGCTGTTTTTCAATAAACTCATCAAGTTTTGTAATAAATGTGGGTATAAAATATTGATAGTGTTTAGAGATTATTTTGAAATAGGTTTATGTAAAACAATGTTTAGTGATGACTACTTGTGATCTTAAATACTAACATATGTTTTTTAAAATGGTAATTTAATAACTATTCTCTATTTGGAAATTGTTTAGTGACACTATTTAAATAGAGACATACGTGCAGGAAGACAGTTAGTGCTGTCCTTAATTTCATTTTTTTCATGCAGTGGTTTTCATTTACCTCACTATGCCTTTTCATTTCTCGAATTATCTTGGGAGATATAACAAATGAGAGACATAGGAGTACTCAGCATTGCCATCCTCCATAAAATACTCTACTAGACCAGATCCTTCAAGGATTAACAATACTTCATAAAACCAGTTGTATATATCTTAGAATTATTTGAATTCTATTAATAAAGTAATGCATTTTGTTATAGATTAAGAATGAAACACCCAAAAATTGCCAGAGTTCCTCCTGATGAGCTCTTTCCAGATGCTTTAACATCTATAAGCATTTGACTGCCATCTCCCTTGATGTGCCTGCTGTCTTTGTTACAGAAGATAGTGTTATGTCTGAAACTGCATTCTGACCTGAGTTTTATTATTGTGTTCACTCTCATTTTTCTTCCTAAATTTCTACTTATTTTAACAAACATCTGAGAATCATAGAATCATAGAATGCTTTGAGTTGGAAGGAATCTTTAACAATCATCCAGTGCAAGCCCCCTGCCATGGGCAGGGACAGCTTTCACTAGGTCAGGTTGTTCAAAGCTCCTTCTGATTATGGGATATCCACAACTTTTTGGGGCCATCTTTTCCAGTGTCTCACCACCTTTACCCAATAGTAAAGAATTTCTTCCTTATAACCAATCTAAATCTACCTTCTTTCAGTTTAAAACCATTACCCTTTGTCCTGTCACTACAGACCCTAGTAAAAAGTCTCTCTGCATCTGTTTTGTAGTATCCATTTAAGTATTGAAAGACCACAATAAGTTCTTCCCAGAACCTTCTCTCCTCCAGGCTGAACAACCCCAATTCTTTTAGCCTTTCTTCACAAGAGAGGTGTGCCACCCCTCAGATAATTTTTGTGGCCCTCCTCTGGACTCCCTCCAACAGGTCCATGTCCTTTTTGTGTTTGAGGTCCCAGAGCTGAAGGCAGTACTGTAGGTGGGGTGTCACTAGAGTAGAGGACAAGAATCACCTCCTTCAACCTGCTGACCATGCTTCTTTTGATGCAGTCCAGGATACGGTTGGCTTTCTGACCTTCAAGCGCACATTACTGGCTATAATTTTTCATCCAGCAGTATCCCCAAGTCCTTCTCTGCAGGGCTGCAGCCCCCCAGGGCACTCTGAGATTTCAGGATAAGCCTTGCATGCTCCCACTGTGCTGTTACCTTGGGCTGAGGGGTCAGGCACTCTCTGGCCACACCTGGGCCATCACTCTGAGATCTCAGGAACAGCTCCCACTGTGCTCTTATCTTGACTACAAGTGCAGTAATCCAGGGCTGAGGTGTCAGGCGCATCCTGGCCATGCCTGGGCCGTCTTCAGCCGGAATGGTATACCAGAATGACTCAGTATGAATTGTGGCCAGAAGGGGAAATATTGACCAAAAGTCATTCATCTCGAGACCCTATAAACAGGGATCCAAAGTGAGACTCTGAGCTCTCAGGGACCACAGTGGGTGGTGTGACCCAGTATGTCCCCCTGAATTGGGATGCCTACCAGGGTAAATTCTGCAGGATTTGGCAGATCATCTGCCATTTTGCATGGTTCACTGACGGTCCGTTGATGAATGCCAACATATAAAGTAATTAATGAAACTCATGAAAAGGATAATTTTAATCACAAATTAACCTCTGTGTGTGCGTGTGACATTAGAATCAGAGCTGTTTGTCTCTGTGTATGTGTGATGTGATTTAACCTCCATCTGTGTACGCAGCTCTACTGTAAGTTTTTGAGTGACCTTGCCATTCTTGAATCTTTAATAAAGTCACTATGTGGTTTGTAACAAATTCCATTGAATCTCTCTGTTAAATTGGCTAATGACTAAGTGCCATTAAGAATAACACACTCTAATCTTGCGCAAAATATTAATAAATCCTAAATTTCTGCTAAACCAAAACTGTGTTTGTGACTGCCATACAAAGGACTGACTATACATGTACAGTTCTTTAGATACAAATCATTGGCCAAATCTGGGACTTGGAGTGGATCTAACTGCACCTAGACTGCTCTCTGAGAAGGAGTTTAGAAAGCAAGGGTGTCCATTCTGAACCTCATGAATCAACAGGAGGGCCTCCCTGACAGTCTGTCTGACCCTGTCCTCTACACAGTAAATAATCAATCCTGTCAAGTCATTGTTTTGTTTATTATCAAGCTTTTAAGATCACTGTTTTAAATATATTGCTACTTCTGTCTTGTGAGTGAAGTGCATCACTCCTTCTGTGATGGCCTCCCGATTTATATAGTTAGAAGGTAGGTAATTCTAATCTCCATTAACTGGCTATGCTGTCTCTGAAGTCAAAAGTGCGCATTTCAGAGGATGATTCATGGTAGCTGTCTTAGACATTCACCTTCATATGGAATGAATTGGTTTTCCGAAGCACCCGTATCTTTCAAGTTACTATAGAGGTAATTCAGCAATTTTCTTGTTGGGCTTCCAGCTAGGGTCTGCCACAAGTCCTGTTTTGTATCTGCCAAACCTGTAGAGGTGATGTACCTGTGCTGTACATGCTAGATAACTTTGGGCATCAATAACAACACTAAATTACTATAATTAGGAAAATGTATCCTGTCCTAGGTGTCTGCTTTACATGTCTACTTTAGTGTGAGCTGCACAGCTGACTGAATTCCACTATACTGACTAGATCCATTTACTCTATAATGAGGCTGTACCAACTCACATGCTGGTACTTAACATTTGGTCACCTCTTTGTAGACTTGAATTTAAATGTCTGGAGTCTGAAGTTGAATTTTATTCATACTTTTGGAGATTAAATTAATTAGAAGTAGCTTTAGGATGGGTGAATTCCAAATTAATAATCTAATTGTGTAGTATACTAAGGCAACCCAAAATTTAAACAGATACCTTAACTTCAAGGAAAAAAAACAAATGAATACTTTGCCTATTGGAATGGGGTGGGGGGCAGTTTAAATCATGGTTTCCTTTCCCCTTTTCTGTTTCTTTGTTCGGTTGGTTTTTTTTAAACTCTTGTCTTCTTGAATAAAGCTGAAACTAACCTCAAATACATATTTATCCAACCTCCATATTGCCTTTTCATGCACTAGAAATATTGGATAGAAAAAGTCCAGATACAAATAGTTTGCTTCTTAGTGGAACAGAAGTTCATAAACAAAAAGTACAATATTATAAAGCATGACATGGAAAAGGAGGAAGCTCAGGTTTCCTGACTTCTGTGTTAATCCTTCAGTTCTCTGAAGAGGACAAACTAAAGCCAAAATAAAAGACATCAAGGTTTGTTTGTTTATTTTCTTAACTTTTTAAACTGAAACTTCTTCTGAAAACATTTTAACAAAAGTTGTAAATGGCTTGTAAATACACTACATTTGTTTTCATTTTACCTATAGGCTTTTTGTCTCATAAATAAAAGATAAGTAAAATTATACATTGTTTTTTCTCAATGTTTGATATGAAATTGATTTTTTTTTACCAAAACACATAGGAAGAAATAAGATCAGCTATTAAATGTAGAATAAATTAAATGGATGTTATTGGGAAATAATTTAAGAAATTGTTGCAGGTAGAAGAGGGCAAAGAAAAGGGTAAAGAGAAGGTGACCGCCATTTCTGTTGCCATTCTGACTATGACAGTACCGCAGCTACAAATGAGCCAAGCTGTACTCAGTGTGTAGTGTCCCTGACAGATGAAAATCCATTTTGGCCTATTGCTCAACCTATTTCAGAATCAATGTATTAGCAAGTACTGAAATAGAAGAACAGCTTCCCTAACTGCAAGAGCCAGAAAAGTTCCCCCTCTTGTCTTTTTCCTCCCTCAGTAGCAGACACTATGCATAGGAGAGCTGAGATAGCACTGTAAATTGAAAAACTGGAATAAATACTATATAAATGAACTCTAGTTCCTTAACACTGTCAATACTATCCAGATCTTCATTTTAGAAGCTGTAATTTGGGGCCGTTTTGCATCTAAGGTGGTATCAGACTGATTCCTTGCTTTTTTCTTTCTTTCAGTAGTCTATTTACTAGTACATAGCTCTTTCGTAGCTGCTCTACCGTGGCTCTATTTCCAACTGATGAAGCACATATATTCTGGGAGTAGACAGATCTGTTTTCAATGTAGATGGATTACTTGAGTGTCAGAGCTGGTAAAGAAGCATTGTGATACCACTTGTGAACAGTTTGGTATGCTCAGTCAGAGATTTACTAAAGCCCAAGGCTTAAATGTGTCCAAATTCTGTGAAGTACTACATTACTCCTAGGATTAAGAGTAACTCCTAGGATAGGGTCTTCACTATTTATTTTTCTTGTTATCCACAATATGCTGCAGATGAAACTATAAATTATAAATTGTCGTTACATATATATATGTATATATGTGTGTCAGAGATTCTGTACTTTAACTCCTGAGTACTGCTACATGGTTCTATATTATGTTTTTTTCCTATGGGTTTTATATTTCATTTCTTTTTATTGTCAGTACTTCAGTGTATTTCTCACTTGTTTTGACCACCCCATGTGTTCTAAAGTACAATATAAAGTACTATGATTTAGAAATAACAAGTACTTAAGCGTTTAAAGGGTTGGAATCCGATTCTCCACTTTCAAAACCTCTTACCAGTCCAGAAACTAAAGACTTCTGTGTTTAATTTGCAAACTCTTTTGTGAACTGAACTATGCAGAAATCACACAGCCTCATACATCTTTTCAGATTAATGACAGCATCTTCAGCAAATCAGTCAGTAACTCAGAAAAAATTAAACAGGAAAGGCAGGAAACAAACAAACAAACAAACAACTCACAGACACAAAAAAGAAGACAGTGCAGCATTAGTGCAACTGGTTGCCAGAGGAAAAGTAACACTACGTGAAAAGAAAATGAGCATTGAGATTAGGCAGAAAGATGCACTTCTGACTTGTTTTTAAAAAAACGAAATATAAAAAGCTCAGCTTTCATATTTCCAGATTAATTTTTCCAGAGTTATTATTACTTAGTTTTTACTCGCATTTACAAATTAGGATTTTTATTTTTAGCTGTTTACTATGTTAATTTTTTCCTGTTTTATATTTCTGAAAACTGATTAAAACTCAGAATTTTTAGAAAATTATGAAACAGGATATTATAGTATTTTGAGTAAATTGATATGTTCTTTCAGATTAAGAAAATAATATGCTCATAAATAAGAGTCTAATTTAAACAAGTTGTGTGGATGCCCAGTATTAGAAAGGATGAATTCACATCTGAAAGCTAACTACTTTTCAATAACAGATTTCACAACGCAACTCATCCACTCTTCATTATAGAGAAAAGCTACGATAAATTCAAATCAATACATTATTTATATTTAATAGTAATAGTTTTTTCTTTTTTGGAAAGAGGAAAAAAACTCTAAGGTAAGTTAATAAAATATTCTGAGTGTCAAAATGTCATCTGTTATTTTTGTATTTCAGAATTAGTGCATAATAATTATTACGGCAGAACTTGTTATTTTATGTCCTCTAAAGCACTCCATGAAAATGTAAATAATAGCCACAGTACAAAATGATGAAAAAACAATGGTTTGTAATATTTATATTTTTTTTAGAAGTCACGGAATGAAATTAGTAACAATCTCCGTATTTCTACGGAAAAACAATTGATTATAAGGGAAAAAAGTATATAAACACAATTAAACATAATATCCAGATAGTACTCTTTTTTTCTTTTTTTTTCTGTTAAAAAAGTATTCCAAGCTGTGTAAAAATTCATCTTAAACCGTAAATCTTGCCTGTGATACCATAGATCGCTTAACATTGAACAAAGGATGCAGGGTAGAATCAAATGGAGAAAAAAATGAGGCAGCTACTGTTTGTAGTAAATAAAGCTTTTCCTTCATTAGGATACTCTCTTGAACTACAGAAAATGGAAAAAAAAACCTAAACCACCACCTATTGTCTTAGTTGCTTCAGTAATATTTAACGAAGTGTCAATATGTGCTTAAATTTTTATCGATAGTTCTTCACTGCACCACTAGATTGCTAGGTCACTGGATCCCATTGAATGGACGAATGAATTAAGCTATTTGAAGGGCTGTTCCTAAAAATCATAGGAAAAACAAAGGAAATCCACTAATATGTTTATTTCATCCTTCAGTAAACACCTAACAGCCCTACCATTTTTGGGTGTCAGGTTATCTGAATGATCATTTTAGTTGCAACTTCAAAGAACTTATGAAGTCAAAGCAGAAATTGAAAATATTAATTTGATTTTTTTCTCAGATGTAAATAAATTGACATAAAATAATCTTATGTGCTGTTTTCTCTAATGTAAAACAAATGTACGAGATACACACATCAACGCTGCATGTATGTGGTTGAAAACTTTCAGAAACAGTGTTTATTCAGAGTCCTTTTTCAAACATAATTGGAAACATTCACAAAAAAGGCAATAATATTAATAGAAAAAGTAGATGTTCATGGAGGCATAAAAATATCTATTATTTTCCACCATTTGCACCACATACTACATTATACTTCTAACTTTTAAGACACAAATATGATTACTGCATTTGCATGTGAAAGAACATGCAGAGGATATTCTTGTTATATCCACCACGTCCATTTTTAGGATCTAAAAAGGACATCTTTTACCATGATGAGGCAAATTAGATTATTGCTTTATATTAAAGTTTGTCAGGATGTCTTACTTCCATGGTATTTAGAGGTTTTTATCTTCATTATTTCACAAATAACTTAATTTTTTTAGAGTCTTCCATGTTGGTATTAGGTCTCTGGAAAGTATATTTTGCCTGTATTCTTTCACGTGGACTCTCACTATGATTCTGCAGTTTGGTTCCTCAGGTAAATTCTTGGCTCTTTCTTTTTGAAACACTTTTATTTCTCATAGTTATGTTTTCTTAATACTGAGAACTCATAATATTGAAACTTCTTTTTTGAAGCCTGTAGATATTTTGCCCTTAGGATTAAGGGGTAAATATTCTCTTTTCTTAAAATTAATTTCTAAAGAGGAATTAAACTAAACAAAACATATTTGACCTGTACAATAAAGCAGACTGTATGGCATAAAGATCCTTTGCTTCACTTAAAAATTTCATTTTGGGGGCCTGACATTACTGCTGCATTTTGTATCGGTCATAAGAGTATCATCCAACCTCAGCATTAGAAAAGCAAACCTAAAAAATAGTTGTTGTTGTTGTTGTTGTTGTTATTAAATCAGCAAAAACATAGCAAACATCAGCAGACAAAGTTTACATAAGGATTTGTTGTTAGGGTTACAATGCTTTTGTTCAACCTATTACATCAGCTGGACTCAGTCAAGTATATTAAGGATTTATATTTACTTCATTGCTGTCTCTTATTCTATAGACATATATTTTAATGGGTGTTGATATGAACATTGTTTTCAGTATCATTTTATTTATGTGTCCTGATTGCTTAGCCCTTGAAGTGAAATTATTGCAAATAAAAGAAGTCATCACACACACAAAAATAGCCCGAGGCTGAAATAATATATTTTGCAATGCTTCATTTCTGTTTCAGACTAGAAGTACAATAGTATCTTGCTCTTCAGATTTGTTTCCTCGGAGTCTGTCATTTTTCAGAGACAATGAGACAAACAATAGTATCAAATTATGATTAAATGAATCAGTATCCATTTAGTAACTGTGTGAAGAAGTTAGTGTGGGACCATCAGTTTAAAATTTATTTCTTTATTGTTGATACATGCAATGAAAAAGATTAATCATGTTTAATTCATTTAAAAAAATACAGTCACCAAGCAAAATTTATCTCGGTACTCTGTGTCGGGTTCAGGTGCTGCGCTGGCAGCAGGGGATGCAGGGCGGCCTCTGTGAGGAGAGACCAGGGCTGCCATGTGCTGCACACAGCCAGTTTCAGCCAGTTCCAATGAACCCACCACAGGGCATAGCTGAGCCCAGCAGCCACAGTGGTGGCACCTTAGGGAAATCAGGTTTAAGAAGGATAAAATGCTGCACAGGCAGAGAAGAGTGAGGAAAAAAATTGTGAGAAACAGCCCTGTGAGCACCAAGGTCAGAGAAGAGGACTGAGGGGAGGTGCTCCAGGCGCTGGAGCAGAGATTCTCCTGCAGCCCATGGAGAACACCATGACGAAGCAGATTGTCTCTGTGCAACCCATGGAGGACCTCAATGGAGCAGATGGACATACCCTGGAGGAAGCTGTTGCCCGTTATGAGCTCATGCAGTATCAGGGTCTCCTCTTATTTTTAGCTCCTGTTATGCTGAGGAGGGGGAGTGGGGGAGCAGATGAGTGGGTGTCTGGCAGTCAACCAAGTTCAGCCCACCACAGTCAATTTTCCTTTTGTGCCAAAACCCAGCAATATTGAAAAACAATGAGGTAGTGCAGGGAATATGTTATCCCTTGCTGATATCTCTAATTAAAATAACATACATTCAGAACCAAAACCTGATGCAACAGAAATTGCTGTCAAAACTCACATCATTATTTTCTGTAGATTTCACCAACAAGCTCAGTCCTACTTCCTCTAAACTCAGTTTGTCAAATTCAGGGCTGTTGTTATACTTTCTGATGAAAATGTTTCAAGAGTTTTGTGTTCTATGTTTAAATTGGATACATGCCTCTGCTTTTCTTTATTTCTTTCTATGTTTCCTCAGTTGGATATCTTTATACCTCCACTACTTGTCTTTCCAACACCTCCCTGCCTCTCCATATTCTGTGCTACCCACTATCCTCTCCTTCTCAGATACAATAAATGTATATCAAGCTAACATTCACTACAATCTTGTAATGCAGAAATGAAGTGTCACAATGTATATAGAGAATGTTATTTTCTCCCTTTCATAACTGTCAGCATCACAATTTCTTGGACTTTATTTTATCACCTATTGTCTCCGTAGAAGACCTACTCTCACCCATGAGAATCTAACCTCTGTTGACGAGACATTTTTGGCAGTCTTCTAGTTACCATGACAGAATTAACACTTGTATTTCATACAGTCCTTTGCAACACTATTCATGCAGTTACTCTTTCTGCTATCCATAAATGACAAATGAATTATAACTTAGCTTTAGTTACTTTATCTGCTATGTCTTTTAGCAATAGAAGACAAAGAAATTAAACCTCACACCATCTCACCTAGCTAGGTTGTGAACAAGAGAGGGATATTTTAAACTTCTGATGCTTATAAAACACAAGGAGGACAGATTTGTCAAAACCGTCATATTCAGGGATTTCTAAAGTTCAAATCATTCAAAACATTGGTTAACTAAGTCCTGAATGCAATGAAAGGTAACTAACTTAGAGTGCAGCTTCTTTCTCTCCCAAAAATTCTTAAAATATTTACAAACTTCCCCCCTGTCCCCATGTACTGCTCCAGACAGTTCTACATGAAAATAACAGCTGTTTCATACCCCTCTCATCCATTAGGTTTGTACCCAAAAGCAGAATATTTTATTTTTTCACCCTGTTAAAGATAGGCAGAACATTTGTTGGGGAGATATGTAACCAATTTCTTTCACTGGAGTTACAGAACAGGTTGCTTGAATTCCAATCTGTCTATTGTTAGTCTTATCAAAGTCTTAACAATCTATCCAACAAGTTATTAGTTCAGTTAAATAACACTAAAACAGTTTAGATTACATGCAGTTAAAATAGATATGTGTGTGTGTTTTAAATGTGCATGACTTTATAACCATATATACGTTATACATGCATACTATATATACAAAGCCACAATAATTCCTAGTATCAGTCCCGTTCTCTGGTTTCATGTTCACTCTCTGCTGTCCCTGTGGTGGGTCTTACAGTAGACAGTTCTGTACGGAGAGTCACCAGCAACCTAAGTCCTTCACTGGGAGTAGTATAATGTCGGTTCCGATAGTTTCTTCTTCCTACCTCAGGTCATTTTTATGTGTCTGCTAACATGCTCAACAGGTTGTTCCCTTTTCATTGGTCTGCAAGTCCATGATGTATCCAATGCTCTGTATATGGTGTGCTTTACATATACTGGATGCTTGTACTTTGCGCTCCTTGTTATCTCAAGAATTTATTTTTTCTGGATCCAAAGACTGTATTTCTTTTATGACCAGTAATTGACCATTGCTGAGTTTGTATAGGTCTAGTATCCCATGCCTGCATTTTCAAGGCGTTTGTTGTTGTCCCATACTGGTACTGCATTTTATTCTAGGGTCTCACACAGTTCTTCCTAAATAGTATAAACTGTGCTATAACTATCTGTTAGTTACTAAATGCATACAATGATAAACATTACACCACACATTGGTACAAAACAAAAAAAACTAAAACAAAGTATGTAATATTTAGCTGGTCGTTAGACAATTACTGTTACAAGTTAAACCACATCTCCTGGCAGGCAAAAGCAGGTCCAGACAAAGTCAGCCATGTTTTGGAGTCTGATTTGTCAGCTTAGCAAAGCCTATTGTAAGCAACAATAACTCAGTATTTACTGGAGTACAGTGCTACAAACAGTAACACTGGGCATCAGATTAGCCTTACCTCACTGCTAAATCCAACCCATTCTCTTTATTTGGTTTGTATAGCTGCTGCAACTACTGTCAGTTTAGCATAGGTGAAATTCATTAACCACATGAATAGTAAATAGAATTTTTCATGTCCAAGTGATTTTACCAGTATTTCCAATGTTATAAATTCAGAATTTTTCATATATATATTTATAAATATAACAAATCTTCCAACAATTTATGGCTACTTTTAAATTAAACACAGTCAAAGTTTTCTTCAATCTTACATGTTTCAGCAAAACATAATAACTAGGATATGTTGATTCACTAAAACTAAGGAATCTCCAGAAGTTAAATGACCTGATGTATGAGAATTTTCAAAAGTTTTAAAATTAATATCCTTTACACTTCAGGGTTACTAAACTTCTTTAATCCCTGCAAGTGTTCAAGACCTGTTTTGTTGTACGCAGTTAATGTATATCATTTTAGCTATAACAGATTGTAAACACAACTTCTTTTTTCTTGTATATTGATAACAAAGGTTTGTCTTAACTATTTAAATAGACATTTGACTGACAACAGTCTGATATAGTTTTAACTGCATTGTCTCCTAGTATGTACTTAGAGTATAATTTACTTCAGAGTCTAGCAAGTTGTGAAATCTCAGAAAACAAAATAAATCTTCAGAAATCAATCTTATAATGGAATCTTGCTTAAGCTTTATTTTCAGTATTGTTATCTGTATTTTCCAGTAAAATATTTCTGATAATGGCATGTGTTATCTGTATTTGGAAAAACATAGATTTTCATTAAACAGAAGGTTGCTGACCAAGTCTTAGAATGAGTAATTTTAGGAGTTTTGGAACTAATGAATACTCCTCCTGGGATGGATTGGGTCTCCATTTCGAAGTAACCATTTCTGTATCTGACTGCAGTAGCATTCTCAGATGCTTCTACGAAGATGAACCTCATCTTTCTTCCACATGGATATAAACTGAAACCAACCCATGCAAATTTACTTCCTCTCTTGCAGGCCAGAAGTCTTGTGCAGCCATAAGTCAAAAGGCAAATGACGCCAAACTGTTTAATTGTCAAAATATTCTTTTCTCTAATCTAATCCTCTGTTCTTGTCATTCCTGATCTAATTAATCAAATTTTAAGGAAGTATTAGAAAATGAAGTAATAAGAAGAAACCGTCATCAAAGTAGCATTCAGAAACTTTACCCTTAAAATAAACTTATATTTATGTGTATATATATGTATGCATGTTTGCATAACCTGTTTATTGTCTGATGTTGTGATTTTACACGTGAATTTCTTCAGGCAGGTTCTTCTAGTGGAAGGAAAGATGAAGCAGAGATAATATGTTTTGAAATCATGAAATATGCAAGATGTGAGAGAACTAACGGAAGATCTCACAGAAGCATACAGTAAACACAGAATAAAGTGCTGTCAAAATTACACATCAAAAAATGAAAACTGCTATAGAGGACTGTTGAAGACAATAGAAAGTGATGCAGTGTCTGTGTTCCTCAAGAAAGGGAGAAAGTGCAAATATTGTTCAGAGTGAAGAGTATGTGGAACTTGTTCTGATGTAAGTGGATAATTCAGCTTTATTTTTCTTTTACATCAACCTAGAACGACTTAAAAATATAGCAGAATAAGATGCATTATTTGGTAAATATTATTTGGGTTTTTATTTTTTTTCCAGTTACGCTTACTTAGTTAACAGTGTAGACTCTAAATCCCCATACTCTACCTAATGGAAGCTATAACATCACATTGATTTCTTCATTTGTGCATATTCCCTCATACTTTGTGTATAATTCATTAGGATTGGTTGCTACTGAAGGAGACAATATACTGTCATAAATCCAAAACTTAATTTCAGCAAGATTTATGTCCTATCCCAGAAAGACTCAACAAATAAATTGTGTTTTGTAGTACAAAAAGTATATCAATATCAAAATGTAGAAGTGTGAATATATCTGATTTTATCAGAGTGCACTGCACTGCTTTTTTCTAGTAAAAATAAAATAGTTCTAAGTATAAAATTCAGCCTCAGGAAAATTTATTTTTACCCTGTGTCACGGTCCACTCAGTAATGGA
>NW_009623918.1:0-19383 GCF_000690535.1 Cariama cristata | reverse complement strand
AGGGTGTGCTCCCCTTCTACGGAGCGAGGAAGGGAAAACCAAGGACCGGGACAAACGAGGGTTTACGAGAGGACACGGGATCCCCCTTTCCTTTAAAGGCAGCAGAGCTCTCGCTGCCCTGCTAACACCCCCCTACACGCTGTGCTGGCAATTCCAAGGAGTGTTACGGGGAGACGAGACTAAAGGGATGGATCAAATGCGCAGGCAGGAGGGGAGCAGCAGGGCTCTTTCTTCCCGTACATGCCTGCCAGATCCCAGCACCTGGGATGGAGCCGGGAGCAGCAGGGCCGGCCGCTGTCGGAGAAGAGCAGCGGCGTGCGAGGGATTCGGGGGACAGGAGAAGACAGAGAGCTCCTTGTGCTGGGAGAGTGTGCGTGCGTAATTGGGGTATTATATACATGCGCTTTGCTGGTGTGCCATAAAATAATGACAGAGCAAATGCCTGGTAGCAGCCCAAGGGGATTAGTTCAGGTTCTGTCGATGGTTTTATTATCAGCTCTGTCATCTGAGTACTTTCTAACTTGGCTGCTAAATATGCTGTGGGCTGGGACTTGGCGTAGAGCAGCCTTGGCCCCCAAAGTGCTTGTATTATTCCAAATGAAATGTCACCGCGGTCGGCTCCGGTCTGCCTCGGAGGAAGGTGAGACCAAGCACTCGGGTGGTGGCACCCTGCGTCCCAGATACGACACCGCTCTGCGGATTTCAGCCCTGTCTGAACGTGGCAAGTGGTGGGCTGGGAGCGCAGAGCTCCACCTGCGTAAGGCTGGAGACCGCTGGTTGCTGCGGGGAGGTGGGCTGGGCTGGTGGGTGCCTCACGCTCTGCCATGTGCAAGCTGTGAAGCTGCTGCTCCTGGAGGGACCTGCACAGCCTCTGGTCCTGGTCTTGCTGCCAGCAAGGACCTGTGCAGGATCCCCAGGGAAGGGAGAGCCAGCCCGCGTTTCACACCATCTGAACTTGGGTCCGGTCCAGCTGCGACATGCACTGTTCATCTCCTTTTGCCGGTGCTCGCAGCTGCTGACTGATTGCAGAGGTTGCTGGGGCACATCTGCCTTGGCCAGTATCCCTTGAACGGGGGGAATACACCATACTGCTGAAGAGCACAGAGTTAATGCAGGGGTCCAGGTCTGCTCAGGCTCCTGGTCCATCTAACCCACCACCACACTCCTGAAGAAGGTCCCCCCACTTGGCAGTCTGCTGCCCAGAGATGGTTTCTTCCTCATCCCAGGCTAATGCTCTGCATCGTGAGTGCTAATACTTTCCTCTTGGCTGGAGTAACTCCAGGAGATGCTCCTACAGGTATGTTTTGTTCAGGAACACCTTGTGCTTGTGTGTTTGACCAACCATGTGGAGCTAAGGGTTTCAGATCCATGTAGTTCACTCAGTTGTTGCAGAGATGGTGGCTGCATTGGTTTGGGGTTGGAAATGGACAGATGATTTCCTATTCTTTCAAACAGCAGTTCTCTCATCCCAAATAGCTGCCCTTTTGGGTTCCTTGTCTGGTGTCAAGGCTTCTGAAGGTTATTCTCCTGCCTCTGAGGTAAAGCCAGCATCACGGTGATTGCCCTCACATATGGCATAAATAAGTTGACAGCAGTGCACCCCATGCCTCTCCCAGCTGGGGTACACATGTCAGCGCAGAACAGCTGAAGTGGGATTGCTGGGCTGACAGTGGCCCGTGCATAAGTTTCTGGCCTCAGCCCTTCTCTACCCTCTCTTAGTAGAGAGCTCTGCCGTGCCATCCCGTGTTCGCTTCTCTGCCTACTTGGAGGCTCTCTGCACAAAGAATTGTTTCCCTGTGTCTAACAGCAGCTAATTTCCTGTCTGGGCACCTTTTGCTGTCGGTGATGAATGAGAAAGGAGCCGAGGGGCTGAGCTGGGAGAAGAGACTCGCACTCCTGAAAGACAGACAACGGTGACTTCCTCAAGCTGTGCTGGTAGATGGGGTGGGCAAGGACCGCTCTAGGCGCAGCAGGATGCTGCACCATGGCTGTGCCGTCCTCCAGTCACAAGTCACAACAGCAGTAACTGAGGAGGGGAGGGAATCAAGGGCTAAGATTCATTTTAAAGCCAGGCTACACAGGGCAAGTTGCAGAAGGAGCTGTGTTCTTTGTAGCAAACCCTGTGGATCTCCTTCACTTTTACATTGACGCCTAAAGAAAGAAAGAGAAAACTGAGAGCAGAATACAGGCTGTGTCTGGTGTCCACTGTAAAACTTGAGAACAAAAGGTCTGCAGTCCTCAGGGCAGTGCACACGCAGACACTGGATTCCTGCATTGCTTTTGGCTCCCCTGGGAAATCAAAGTCAGTCCATTTGCTGGGAAATTCTCTCCGTGGAGAAGTGGTGGGCACCCTCCCAGCTGCCAGCGTAATCCCTCTGGAGCCGAATCCTGCAGCTCTCGCCCTGAACCCAGCAGGTTCCTCACACGGTGCTGCCTTCCCTTCGGCCCAGGAGCCGGGGAGGCCGCCTGCCTCGCCCAGGGCTCAGGCAGCTCCCGCAGGAAGGGTTTGATTTGCACGCTTCGGTTTGGCCATTTAAATAGTGCGGTGAGTGTTGGGGTAACTTCAGGCATGTATATCCCCTGCTCTGGGAGAGACTCAAGACGTGTAAGCAGTTACTCTCCAGTGGGTTTGTTGTGTTTGTACTTTCATATGCAACACACACCCCACCTCCCGCCGTGTGGCAAGATTTGGGGTGTACGGCTGGCAAAGCGGACTGGGGAGGGAGAAAAGAGCAGGGAGGAGAGAAGCACGTTGGGGAGGATCCCCCGCTCCAGCTCACGCTGCACTTTACTTGCTTCCCCCTTGCGTATCCTGCCCTGGCACTGTAACTTGGGGGGCTGAGCTGAGGAAGGGTGCACTGTGCATGTCTTGTTTAGAAAGAATCTTCTGTGGAAAAATGGTCCTGCAGAGACTTTTCACACCAGAGATGCTGTCAGCTCTTTTCTACTAATCCCAAATATGCAGACAGGTAAATGAAGGGTTCCTGGATATTCTTACAGTGGGAGTGGCTCAGCCTGTAACGTGAATGGAAGCACTGCTGAGTCTGCACATAGCTGTCCAGCAAAATGAAAAGGAGAACACTTCAGGGGTTCACTCAGGGCCACAGGCATGTTTTTAGAGGTTCACTGAGATCCTGGTGCAGATGAGACCCACAAGGACAGACAGGTGACCAGATGTCCTCTTCTTAGTGGGATTTGGGCAGGAGAGAGACATCACCATCTCACAAAAGTGGCTCTGTGAAAATTAGTGGAGGGGGAAAACCCCCCCAGACACCTCCAGGAGATTGGGCAGGGGGACGGTGCTTGTCTTGTGGGTTTGGAGATCGCAGCCTGCACATCTGAGCAGCATACGGTCCCTGTGGGTAGAACATTCCCCCGTAGCTCTGGAGAGGGCTGCACTGTGCCAGGTGGCCGTACCCAGTGGGAGATGTCCTGGCTGTTGTCCTTGGGCTGGGCACCGATCGCTCCTTGCTCACCTTAGCTCGGATGTAATTGCACAATGAACGAAACATCTCAATCCCCTTCCTCCTCTGCCTGGAGCGTGCTGCATCCTGGAGCGGTTTCTTGGTTTCAAGGGGATTTCTAGGCCATCAGATTAAGGGGTCTTGAAGCCTTTTGCTAACCTGGCATCCTGGGGCTTGTTTGCTTTGTAAGTACTCCCATTTCTGGCAAACTGTTGCTTGGGTGACACCAGCAGCTTGGCTGTGGTGCTGGTGATGGACTAGACTCACAAACTGTCACGTAATTAAAGTGCCTGATAATAAAAATAGTCCCGCAGTGTTTATTCATTTGCTTTCTCTTGTTACATCAGAGCCTGGGTCTTCTAATTCTGTCTGTGGGCATAAACATTTGCAGTCCATAATGTTTCATGTTCTATGTTGCTTAGGAAAAATAAACATTTTCCTTTTTTCGTTGCCAACAACAACTAGCACCAAATAATCTGGAAACAAACTGTCAGGCCCCAGGAGGTAGCGCTTGATGGTGTCACGGAGTATGGGAAGCAAGCAGAGAGGAACCTCCAACTGTGTATGCACGGCCAGGCGCTGCGGCACCTCCCGTTTGGCCTTGTTTGGCCTTGTTTGGCCTCATTTGGCCAAAGTTTGGCCTCAGCCTTGCCTTCTCCCTGGCTCTGTCTGCAGTGGGACCGGGCTGCAGCCCAGCACAAAGGAGCCGGTCCTGTAGCAGAAGTGTTTTGTGTAAGCAAAAAATTCATAATCAGAGGGGTTGGGAGACTCTGCCTACTCCCCTACCTGGGGAGGGAGGATGAATAAATCTGGTGGCTTTGCCTAGGCATTGTTTCCACCAAGGGTCCATTGTTTCCACTAAGAGTGCCTTGACCAGGAGCATGCTTAGCTCAGGGTCTGACCAGACCACAAACATAATCTGCTTCTGCCATGAAATTTCGGCTGCAGCATTAGCACCTTCCGAGGCCAGTCAGCTTCTGGGACACAACCTGACTAGAGTGGAGCTGGCTCCAGTTTTACCACTAACCACCAACTGTAGCTGCACTTTCAAATCCAGCCCCATGCTGGGCTGAGAGGCAGGCTGGGCAAGAGCCAGCCGAGGTACTTTGTGCATCAGGACAACAGTGCTGATCTCAGGTAGGAACATTGCTGCAGCCTGTTAAGGGGGTTGAGAGCCCCTGGGGGGCACAGCCACCCAACAGTGGACAGAAATTGGGTGAGAGATGAGAACTGCAGAGGAAAGCATCTCTGCTGTCCTTCCCCACACCTTGAACTAAGGGCAGGAGTGCTCCGAGGTGCAGGCTCATAGGTGGGAGGAGGATAATGCTACTAGCCAAAGAGGCAGCAAACACCAGCAGCTCGAGAAACACTGAGTAACAGAAGGAGAAAGCAGGGAGAAATGGAAAAGCAGCAGCAGAAGGGACATGGAGGTGGGGAGAAAGCCCATGGAAGCAGCCCCCAATGACAGGGGAAGTATCCAAGACAGATGAGATTCATGTTGTAACTTGTGCAGTCACTCCCATCTGACAGGGAGCGGGGTCTCCTTTCATGTCCGTGCTGCAGAAGCAGGCAGGAGGCCAGGTAATTAGGTATGTTAGAGAGGAGGCAAGTTTAAGTTCAGGGCAGGCAGCAGAGGATGGACCCAGGCAGAGGAGAGCACTAGTCTTGTCAGTACCAGGCACTGGCCTCACTCCTGAGGTTATTTATACACAGTGTTGCTGATGCTCTGCTATAGCTGTGCTGCTGTGGCTGCTTCTCCTCCTGGGAGGCTCTGGAGGGCGAGTGCTGCCCAACACAATGAGGTTAAAGATGCTCCTTGCTCCTTGGGATGGCTGGGACACTTCCTGGGAAGCTTGGCTGGGGTTCATCTGGCCCCAGCAGACCCAGAAGTGATGGCTGTTGTATCACAGCACTTGAAGGCTGATAAAGCTGTGAGGAACTGAGTGGGCAGTCTGTGCCTCTGCTGTGGTTTCTGCTCTCCCATAGGATCTGTCCTTTCCCTCCTGTTCCCTCTCAGCCTTTCGGTCACAAGTCCGCAGGAAGAGGCACTTCCTTTGCGAGGAGCTGTGGCCAGCCTGGAGCACAGCCCTCTTTGTGTATAGCTTTGCTCCTCTGCTCTCCTCACTGCCCTCGACCCTGGGTTTCAGGCCTGGCATCCCCTCTGCGCTCCGTGTTGTGCAGACATTTTGCTGCTCGGTCTCTAGTGCAAAGGCCTGACCTCTTCCCTCGGCTAAAAACTGCCCGTTCCCAGGCACAGCCGCCACCCCTGACTGGGGGTTATGCTGGGAAGGGCAGCACAAGTGGCCGCACACACTTAGCCAGAGGCTCAGATCTGGCTCTGCGCTCAGCTGGTCTGACTGCCTGCCCTGGGTAGCAGGGATTTTCCTGTGCTTTTGTCTTCAGTAATCCTTTCCCCTCTGGTGGTGGGATGGGAGGAGTGGGGATGCCCTGATAGTTACCCAGCAGCCAGTGCCCTCCTCATCCTCTCTTCACAGGTCTCTACTAACTTCAGCAGCAGCACAGCCCTAAGCAAACCCCTAAGCGTACCGTTGGGGCATTATACCACAGCTTGGGAAAACAAAGCAGGATCTCCCCAAGAGAGGGTGGCTTCAGCACTGGGTGAGAAGGACGCAACCTTAAGCAAGAGGACACGTTAGCTAAGCCTTGGGAAGCGTCTGCAGCGAGGTGTGTCCAGCCAAGGAGACTGAAATCTCCAGCCTGACGTGTCTCCTGAGGATTGTTTGGCAAGCGGTTTCTGCCCGTCACACTTCCCCTTGCCGGCTGTGCCTGCAGTGGCATTTTCCAGCCCTTTCCTGCCATGGTGCTAATGTCGGTGCAGTGACGACAGGGAGAGACACAGTGTTTGTCCAGGGGCACAGCAAGCACACGGGGCAGCAGGGCAGGTCTTGCCTCCTGCCTCCACCCAGAGCAGTTTGCGGGGCCATGCTGTGTCCCTTCCCAGGGCCAGGTCTTGGCCAGGGGCAGGCAGGCAGGAGCAGGGAGGGTCCTGCCCAAGGCAAGGTGGGGTTTGGATGGCTGGAAGCTGGGGTTCATGCCAGTGGCCTTGAGCGAACCAAAGAGAAGAGAGAAAACCTACCTCTGGTCTGCCTCTGAACATGGGATCCCTCGGGGCTAGAAGGAAACACGCAGTTCCTCCTTTCTCTGCTCCTGCTTGGAGGAGAGTGATAATCTCCACTTTATGCCTGTGCCCCCAGCCGGTAAGGCAACAACTGGTCTTTCTGGGAGACCGGGCAGATATGCTTAGCGTAGCCAAGACAAAAAACCAGGAGTAAGTCCATCTGGGTCAGCCTCAGCCCGCTCACCTCCCTGGGCAACTCCTGAGGGTTTCCCAGTGCTCCCAGTTCCACAGCGAGGGCTGTCCCCAGGGTCCATCTCTGCTCTCCCCATGTGTCTCAGAGTGGCTGTCCTGAACCTTCTAGTCCTGGGAAACCAGACACATTCATCACCCAGTGTCCTTGGGCAGCAGGACCTGCCTCTGGTGGCAGTGGATGCTCTTCAGCACACCCAGGAGCAAGGAGCGGAGTGGCCCTCCAGGCTGGGCTTTGGTGGCACAGCTGCCATTATGTGCTTGGCAGAGGGTCTCACTGAGGCTGAGCGCAAGATGTTGGCCAGGACGTGAATGTTATCAGCTCCTCCTGCCAGCTGTCCTTCGCAGGTGCTAGCTGCCAGCCCAGGCAGGGTGCCAGGTGGCTCTTAGACAGCTCCTCTTAGAGAGACAGGTACCCCCGACCTGGCAGGGCTCCAGCGGTCAGCAGGAGCACACACGTGCCGACTCCCTGGGACAGCCATCCCTCCTTCCAGTAAAGCACTGGATGGATTCTCAGTGCCATGGCTGGTGGCTTGGGTAGGCTCTGCTGTTCAGGACGTAAAATGGCTTTCTCTCTTTGCACGTGTTGATGGTGCGATTCCCATGGTGTGTGAAAGTGCACTGGGACACCAGGAATGGGTCAATGGTTTCTAAGGCAAAGGCTGGCATGTGCCAAGCCACCAAGGGTGTCTGTCTGGCTGGGGAGGACAAGCCAGCAGGCTGGAGTGGTGACAGACACATGAAAAGCCGGACACCTAAACTGCACCTTGTGTGACCTCCCTGGGTCCTTTCTCCATCTGTGCATCGCTCAGAGGCACGGGACCACTGCAGAGTTGGGAGCTTGGTAGCGGAATTAATGCCAAGGGCTTCACACTTCATTCCAGCCCGCATGAATGGGCCCATTGTAGGGAACAGAGTGGTGGCAGCACGTGGATTACACGGCATCAGGGCAGCTCTGGCATCATGCCATCCTGACCTTCGCAGCCAGGAGAACTGGCTTGGAAGAAGGCAGCTGTTTGCAGGGGAAGGAAGGGGAACCCCTAAACCCCAGGTCCTCACTCTGGAGCCCTGTGGGATGGAGCCGGCCTGTCCAAGTAGAGATGCATCACTGTTGCATCGCAGCTCCTCCTGCTGCTCAAACACCTTTAAGTTTGTCTGCATAGAATCAGGCAGAAAGTGTGCGTTTGGACCTCTGGCTTGTGCAGCATGGTGCCATAGGGACCAAGCGCCTCTCATCCCACATGCCTCACAGCGGGTTGCGGATTACGCTTGGGTCATGTTTCATCGTGGCCTCACAGTCCTGCTGTCAGGTGGGAAAGCAATGGAAGTCAGCTAATTAGCATTAATCAATGTTGCCAAGAGGAACTGTGCTTTTCCAACTAAGTGTGGGAGAGCCCAGGTGATCTTATCCCCAGGCAGAGTCACAGGCGCAGTGAGGCAAGGGGGTATGGTCCTGTCCCTCCCTCTGCAGAATCGGTGACCTCAGGCAGCGATAGGGGCTGCAGGGACAGTCACTGCTGCTCTCTGACCCACAGGCTGGGCTAAGTCACCCCCCAGATCCACGTGTCCTGCTCTCCAGCTGGCAATGTCCCCTACCCATGCTGAGAGCCTGCTCGCCATGCCAGGACAGCAAGGGGACACCACGGAAGTGACAACGGGGAACACAACTGTATGCTGAGGACTAAAGGCTTCCTCCCACTAATATCACCTCTACCTGGGGCCAGGAAGGAGTAAAGGATTTGGGGCAAAGGGGGATAATTTATTCCCTAGTGATGTGTTTCGTTCTTGAAGGGTCTGGTTCTCATCCACAGCTTGCAAAAGCATTTCCTGCCGGCCAGCTGCCAAGGAAAAGCAGATCAAAAATAGGCCAGTGCTTAGGGGGTGCCATGGCATGACACAGTGCCTCCCAGGTGTGACCTGGCCTTGGAGCAGCAGAGCCCGGGGGACGGAGGATGTTTGTGGAGAACAGTTTGTGCCCTAGCAGTGGGGGAACAGCCCCAGGCAGAGGTGGAACTCACCGCTGCAGGACTGCCGTGGGCAGATGTTCACCACTCTGCATCAGGACATCTCATCCCAGACACCGAAGTCATGGCTTTGCTTTTCCCTTTTAGGACGTGTCTCGAAAGCATCACACCTGGAAGGAGCAGAGTCCTTGGCTGTCTTCCTTGGTGAATGCTGTGGGGACTGGTGTGCCTGCCAAGGGCTTCCCTGTGGGTGTAGATGAGCAGGCGGCACGCTGGAACCCACCCCGGTGCGGTGTGCCGGACCTCCCAGTGTTGCCGGACGGCCAGAACGGGCGGAACCGGCAGAAGCGGTTCATCCTCTCCGGCGGACGCTGGGACAAGACTGATCTCACCTACAAGTAAGAGAGGCCCAAAACGCGAGTCAGGCTGGTTTGCTTCTCCTCCCAGACCTCTCAGTCTGATGTTCCCTGGAGCGCAGCATGCTATGTTACCATAGAAGCTGGGGGGCAGCCAGGGGGGCAGGGGAGCCACATGCTGAACCACCAGCAGGGTCATACCCAGCACCTCCACATCCCCTCATGCACACGCTCCGATAAACACAGCTGCCCACCCACCCCTGCCCAAACACATTCTGCACAGCCAGCCGTTGCATCACCCCTCGGTCAGTCCTGCATCAACACCCCCGTGCACATACATTCACTTCCCTACATCAAAGCCCTGACACGTGCCGAGCCGAGCCGAGCTGAGCCTCCACCACCAGCCCTCTCCTGCTGTGCCTTTGCCCCTACAGCCACCCCACTGCGGGCTCACCTCACAGTTTATTTTAAAAAGACCTTTTTCTTCAGCTGTTATTGATGTTCCCATAAACACGACTTCAGTGCAGTTTTGCCCAAATCACCCCACACTTTCTCAATTGTAAATTGGCTCAACAGGCTTGCAGGAGGGTTGTGCTACCTCCCCATTTGCCCACAGAGGCATAAGTGTAGAAGTGAGCACACTCATATGGACCTTGACAGGACGTAAATCATCTTTTGTTTAATTAAATGCAGGAGACAGTTCCTTATAGCGTTAGGGGGCTGTAGATAACGGAAAGCTTCTTCCTTTTATTTTTTTTGTCAACGGTGTTAAAGAAACACAGCAGAGATGAACACACACCAACACTGTTAACGGAAGGGAAAGAAAGCTCCCTCTGTGGCAGACCTTACAGTCTGCTTATGTTATAGGAGGGCAGAAGAGGCAGCAGCTGCTCTGAGCGAGCCCAGGTTTCCAGAAGCAAAAAACGCAGAGATTGAGGAGAAGAAATCACATCACATCACTCCCAGGCACCTTTCGGGGGTGGACTCATAAGGGACAGACCCAGGAAATGTTGCAGCACTTCAGAAAAAGACAGATCTGCAAAGCTCTCCAGAGAGCTCACCCTCTGGGCCCACCAGCCAGAGGGTTTCAACAGTGATGGGATTTATCTGCTGCACATGTTGCTTGGAAGAGGGTGCTGGAGCAGCACTTGTATGGATTGCAGATGTTCTGGTGCTGAGAGAGAGTGGCAGCCCTAGTGACGCTGATCCTACAGCTGGTGTCTTCCTGACAGCAGTGTCCGTGGGACAGCAGCTGATGCTCTCCTCATCCAGTGTCTGTTGCCTTTCAGAATTATCAGGTTCCCATGGCAACTTGTAAAAGCTAAAGTGAGAAGGACCATCGAGGAAGCTTTGAAAGTCTGGAGCGACGTGACCCCGCTGACCTTCACCGAGGTGCAGGAGGGACGGGCTGACATCGTCATCGATTTCACAAGGTGAGCACGGTGGGCAGCAGCACCCTCCTCCCAGACAGAGAAGCAACCTTGCACACAAGACCCCAAGCCTCTGACCAGAGCAGAGAGCTGCCAGCACACAACTTAGGCATTTAAATGGAGGCTCATGTCTGCTTTCAGACGCTAGTTGTTTTTTTGGGTTTTTTTTTGTCAGTTGTGGGCTGCTTGGTGTAAGTGCAGCTGTGCACAGTACCATTACTGATTGTTCATTAATGTTCCTGGTACATTTAAGTTTCTCTGCCCACAGGCTGTTTCCCTAAGCATTTGTTTTGACTTTTCATCTTCAGGTCCTCCATCCTGTCCCTTGACTGAACGACGTAACCGTCTGCCCAAAGACAAATATAGTTTCTTGGTTAAATGAATCTTGGCTCTTGGTCTGAAATATACTTTTGGCAAAATACGCATGGGGGCAAAGACTTCCCTCTGCTGCATGTTTGCACAAAACTAATAAAGGCAGTGGAGACCGTCCAAGCAGTGATGCGATTTGCATGCTGTGTGTTTGCCTGTGCCTCCCTCAGCTCTCTAAAGTGGCCACATCTCTCATGGGTTTCCTTCATTAGTCAACAGCGGGCTTGGCTTGAGTGAGGACCTGAGGGTTTGGCTGGGTTTGCTGCCGGCTACCTCTCCGCATCCCCTCACCACTCAGCTGTGTCGACTTAAACTTGGCTTGAGCAGTCACCTCCTTAATTCTTTAGGCTCCATGGTCAGCTTTGGGCTGGAAGCTGAACAGGGGGAGAAGAGAAACATCCCTGAGAAAACATATGAACTCCCCAGGGCTTCGTGTGACTGAGCTCTGCTTCCTCAGTGCTCTGATGCAGAACCGAGTTTGTGGCAATCGGAAGGGCTCTGAATAGTTGATCTGGGCTGGTGGGATAAACCTGGGATGGGAGCAAGAGCTGCTGTCCCCTTGCAGTGGCTCCCCACCTTGGGCCATACGATGCTGTTCACTGGAGGTACATGGCCGTTTGTCTGAGGTGCAATGTGTCTTCCCTCCAGGTACTGGCATGGAGACAACTTGCCTTTTGATGGGCCCGGAGGGATCCTAGCACATGCGTTCTTCCCCAAGACACACCGGGAGGGAGATGTCCATTTTGACTATGATGAGACCTGGACGATTGGGAACAACCTGGGTATGGTACTGTTTCAAGGGGAGCTGTGGACGCTCCAGGATGCTTATCAGTGCTCTTGGAAATGATTCCATTGTGGTGTGAACAGGGACCCCGTAAAATTGAGAGGCAACAATCATTTTTGTGGTGTGCATTGTTGTCTCCCACCACTTACAAGCCTACTGTTAGTATTCAGGTCTTTTCTGCCTTCCCGGTGGGCTCCTCCTGTGCGGAGGGAGCAGGAAAGACGGCTCCTCTGCCTAGCCACGTGCCCCGCCACTTGGGAATTGCACCCAGCATTGGCAGGAGCCATTAGAAATAAAGCAGGGAAAGTGTGAAGGAAAACTGAGGCTCGAGCACCAGGTGACACAGTTGTCTTCCAAAGGACAGCCTCAGCCCCAGTCCCTGCATGCACTGTTCACTGTCTGCCCTCAAACAAGTCCATAAAGGGAAACCACCCAGACTCCAGCTCTGTCCCTGTGGCCTGGGAATGCTCTGACCGTAAACAACGCTACATCCAGTCAAGACTCTTTTTTTTTTTTTTTTTTCCTTTTTGCTAATAATAGATCCAAGCTGGTAGCTCTCTGCTCGGGCACTCAGGGTCTGGTGTCACAGTATCTCATGAGATACTGCAGTACCGCCCAGGACTATCTGGATCAGTGCCCAAAGCATCAGTTTCTGCAAGACCCACCAAAATTAACCCAGGTCAGCCCCTCCTCCTCCTTCCCAGTTTATCTACTGGGACAAAGAAACAATCACAATGCCCAAGTTGAACCCCTGCCTCTCTGGGGTTTCCCAAACATTTTGCCCACGTTGATGTTCAGGGCTCAGATGGGCTCCCCCAAAGTCTGCGGCGTTGTCAGTTGTATGCCAACTTGACTCTCTGTGCGGGGCACAGGACCACTATGTCTCCAACCCTGCTCATGGTGACCCAAACCGAGAACCACAGAGCACCAGACCTTTCTGCAGAAACATGTCTGCTCCCGAGGGAAGGGTGGGCTCTGCCGTTTTTCACCCTCTGTTGGGGCTGCCTGTGCTGTTGAAGAATTTCTTACATTCTCCCACAATGACAGCGTCAGAGGCAAACCAGGAACTGCAAATGGATAGCAGTTCCCATCAGAATCCAGTCCTATTCCATGGCCTTTTTTTCCCCCCTACATCTTCCATAAATAAATGTTGTAAAAGCTTTTTGCAGCTAATTGCCATTTAATATACTGAAAAGAGCTTTACAATATAAACATGGATAAATCTTTAACTTAGCTCTCAGTGAGATGGGGAAATCCTTAGCCTCATTTTACAGATGGGAGAGTAAAAGTACGAGGAGGGCTAAGGTGTTCCCTGGGATCACCCCAGAGCCGTGTAGGAAGCAGGACTCCACGTGGAGGACCCTCTGTGAGGGACACAGTGATGGTCCCCAGCAGAGCTCCTTCGGGCGTGCTGTTGTTCACCTCCCCCAGTGAATCCGACAATAGCACGGCTAATCTGCCAACACTGGAAAGCATCAAGTGAGGAGCCTGCCAAGCTAAACAGAAGTGTCTGAAAGTTTGTAATAAATCACTGACATAGAAATCCCATTTTCTCAGCTGACCTAGATGTGTCGATTTAACCGGGTCAGTGCTGTGCAAATTCATTGCTTCAACGTAAAGCTGACCAGCGGAGGAAGATGGGGGCTCACCTTCCCCTCCGCCCTTCCCAGGCGTTTTCCCAGCTGCATCCCCCCTGTCCTGTCCCATCCAGGTGCTGAGAAGTGACCAGCTTTTCTGGAGCCAGCAGGGAAATCCTGCTTGGCGCAGCGGGGCCTTCAACGTAAAGCTGACCAGCGGAGGAAGACGGGGGCTCACCTTCCCCTCCGCCCTTCCCAGGCGTTCCTCCCAGCTGCATCCCCCTTGTCCTGTCCCGTCCCGTCCAGGTGCTGAGAAGTGACCTGCTTCCCTGGAGCCAGCAGGGAAATCCTGCTTGGCACAGCGGGGCCGGCTGACTCACATCCCTGCCTTCCTCGTCACTTGGGCTGCAGCTCAGAGGATTTCTGGCTGAAGGCGAGTGAATGAATATGCTGGGACTTGTCAACAAACAGCCTCTGCTCACAAGCGTTGCTGCTTAATATGCCTCTCTTCCAGCTTTCCCTGAAATTTATCAACTTCAAAAAGGATCCATTGGGAGCTAAACAATACCTGCCAAATGACACATTTTTGCATACTGAAAGCCACTTTTCCCCCTTCTCCTTTTCTAGATGCTCCAAGGTCATGTATTCCTAAAACATGATCTCCCATAAATCTACTTGAAACTGGTGAAGAAGGCCCAGACCTTGACGCTGGATAATTTTTTATGGATTTATTTCTAAATGTCACCTTCTCGACACAGTCCACACACAAGCAATAAATGAGCTCCCTCTGCTGCCTGTGTGACAACAGCCACCGGCAAGTGTTGATCCCAGAGCATTCCCTCACCGACACTGGTATCTTCCACGGTGGAGGCCATCTAAATGGGACCTGATACGCTACAGCTGTAGCCAACACCTGCTGCAAGGCTGGGTGGACAAAATCCCAACCTCGTCACCCCACCACCTATGTCTATGGGCCAGAATTCCTTCTCCGTGCAAATTTCTCATTTCCAAAAGCACTTGGAAAACCCTTTTCTTCCTGGTAGCCGATGAGGTGCAGGAGCCCCTGGTGATAGAATTACAAATTACCAACATGCCCAGGCTAATACCTGAGTGTATGAATTCACTCACAGTGCTCCTGAACCAGTGGATTCCTTAATTATACCCTTCGACTTCTTAAAAAACCCAAACGTGGTGTAGAGCTACACAGGAAAAGTCTGGGAAGAACAACCTGTGAGCACTGTAGTGGAGACAGATTTCTCTGTCCTCCTGTTAGACTCCTACAACATGCCTCAGTGCGTTGTCAGTGGCTGGCAACTGGTAGAAGCGAGTCTAGGAGCCAGGCGTCCTCTCTGCAGGCACAGCTTGCCTGTCGCACACAAGCAGGCAAAAGCATCTCCCATCTCTTCCCTTTGCAGGCACTGACCTCCTGCAAGTGGCTGCTCATGAGTTTGGCCACGTCCTGGGCCTGCAGCACACGGCTGTCTCCAAGTCATTGATGTCTCCTTTCTACATCTTCCGCTACCCGCTAAGCCTGAGTGAGGATGACAAGCAAGGTATCCAGTACCTCTACGGAAAACCCAAACTGGATCCCGACCCAACGCCAACTCAGCCAGCAGAGCTGCCCCAGCCGGACCTTGAAACAAATGAGATCACCAACGTGGAGGTGAGTGAACAGCTCATCTGTGTCCTCCTCTAACACCACGGCTGGCACTGTCCTCATCAGGAGGCCAGCAGCAGGCTTACAGGTGGTTTGGTGTCGGTGTCTCCCACCCATGCTGCGGAGCCCAGGTCCGGACCCCACGGCTGGCACTGCCAGCCAGCCTGGGATGTGTGGGGAGGGGATCTGTGGGTAGCACGTGCCCAACCAAAACTGGCTGAAAGCGGGACGGTTGCCTGGACACAGGGACTTCCCATCCATTGAACCCAGCCTGGGTGAGGGGGGCTCCCACGAGTCCAAGCACCTGACCGGCTGTGCTTTGGCAGTCTGTGCAGCCCGATGCCTGCGACACAGCTTTTGACGCCGCGTCCACCATCCGAGGGGAGCTGTTCTTCTTCAAGTCCCGCTATGTGTGGCGACTCCGAGCCGGAAAGCTGCAGGACGGCTACCCAGCTCTGGCCTCTCGCCACTGGCAGGGGATCCCCAGCTCTGTCGATGCCACCTTCGAGGACCCTCTGGGCAATATCTGGTTTTTCCAAGGTAAGAGCTGGACTGGGATCACACAGTTCAGAAATGCATCTCCTTTATTTAAGGGTATTCAGGACCCAACAAGTTCCTGGGAGGATAAACCTCCTGGGCATCCTCAGCAATCCAGTGATCCTTGTTATTTGTCTCCTTCTCTGTTTAGTTTAAACTTTTTAGCAGATATTGAGGTGGGAAGAGAGAAGGAGGAGTCACCTCTATTTTAGACATAGCCACAGTATCTCATTCTCTGCCTCTGGAACACAAACATTTGTTTTGAGCCTCTGCCCTGGCAATGCTGCTGACAGAGGAGGAGGAAGGAAACCCTTGCTCTATCTCCCCAGCTGTCCTGGGGAGCACTGCGCCAGAAGAGAGACCCAGGCAGCTTCACCGGTTGTGAAACTCGTGCACCTGTGTCCCCAAGGCCCTGCTCAGGGGACAGACAGCAAATTCTCGGCTCCTCAGAGACCTGGATGTGAACTTCTGTAGTACCCTGAGACTGAATGAGTCTGCAGGGAGCCTGTGTGCAGAGCCAGGCAACCTCCAGCCACCACAGGGATTAAAAACCAATCACCCATGATGGGAGCAAACCTCCTCCTGCCCGTCTCTGGAGTTCAAAGCCAGCAACAAACCCTATTTCAGCTCTTCAGTTTTCTTTAATGCTCTTTCCAAGTTTAAATTTAATAGCAGGGATGCAGAATGACGTAGGTACCCAGCTGCCCTGGGCGTGCACACCCCATCTGTGCCCCACGAGACTGAGTGCCAGAAAGCACACCACGCGGCTCTGCAGGCAGTGCTCCTGCGTAAACAGATTACTTAGCACCTGACCTGCACCCAAGGACCTACAGTGCTAAAATTGGCAGGCTCCTGCCACGAGTTAAAATGAGATAAGGGGAAAGTATTATATGCCATAGGCTAATTACAGAGATTCCCATTTTAATCTAATCTGGAAATATGTTTCCAGTCTCTATTTCAGCTTGGCAATTTCTCCCCGGTTTCTGCAGCTTGCTCCTTTACAGCCGCGTGCCCCCTTTATGCCTGTGCATGCCCACGTACGTCCTCCTCCAAGCAACGAGTTTGCAGGGTAGGGGCTCGTCCCTCCAGCCAAGTCTGTTATTATAACTTCCACAAATGGAGAAAAGACAGCTGCTAAAATGGTCCTTCTCGTCCCACCACTGACACCCTAGGGGTTGGACCAAGGTGGGAAGTCAACTCCTTGCACTGATGGCACCTTGGGCACCCGTCAGTGACAGCATCCAGGACACTGGCGGGGTTTTTGCCTCTCAGGCACAGCTTTCCCTGGGAGCTCTGCCAAGGCACCAGCTCCAGTTGCGCATTGCACTGCCAAATTATCAGACACCAAAGAGCTTCTGACCCTTTGTCTCCCTTTTCTGTCTCCTTGCCAGATTCTCAGTACTGGATTTACGATGGCGAGAGACGGGTATCTGGTCCCACCCCAATTGTGGAGCTGGGCCTCCCTGCATCCCCTGTGCAGGCAGCTCTGGTGTGGGGGGCTGAGAAGAACAAGATCTACATCTTCAGTGGAGGCAACTACTGGCGTTTCAACCCTCACACCCGCCAGGTGGACAACATCTACCCCCGGACCATGGCCGACTGGCGCGGCGTCCCTCAGGAGATCGACGCGGCTTTTCAGGATGAGTTTGGTCAGTGTAGCAGGGACATGGCCTGCTCTGGGGTGGGTGCTTAGGCTGACACCACTGCCCAGCTGGAAAAACCGGGCAGATGTAGACATTTGGTAGTAGTGGCGCCTTCCCAGCCATAGAATCACAGAATCAGTTTGGCTGGAAGAGACCTCTGGGATCATCAAGTCCAACCTTTGTCCTAACACCCCCATGTCAGCTAGACCATGGCACTAAGTGCCACGTCCAGTCTTTTCTTAAACCCCTCCAGGGATGGGGACTCCACCACCTCCCCGGGCAGCCCATTCCAATGCCTAACTACCCTTCCTGTGAAGAAATGCCTCCTCATTTCTAGCCTGAACCTCCCCTGGCGCAGTTTCAGACTATGCCCTCTTGTCCTGTCACTAGTAGCCTGGGAGAAGAGGCCGACCCAAACTTCGCTACAGCCTCCTTTCTTAGTAACATGCCATATAGTGTAGAGAGAGAGAGGCAGCTCCCTCCAGTGGGTAGGAAACTGAAGCTTCCCTCATAAAAGTGAGAAGTTTTATCATTATTAATTGCAACAATCAACAGTTAAGTGTCTGATAGAGAGAATACAAACTTCTGACCAAGAAATGGTCACAGAGTCCTACCCAGCTGTTACCGCTCCCGACAAAGAAAATGATGAGAAGACAGCAGAAACACTGCCCATGCTTCAGCCTCGACAGCTGTCCTGGATGAACAGGCTGCTTTTGGTATTGCCTAGTCCTCCCAGATGTGCCCCATGCTGAAGACAATATGGCAGTGCCACAGAAACATTGGGGACAGCCACGGTGCTTGGGATGACAGGTGCGGTGACTGCCTCTTCCCTCCCAAAGGATGTGCTGGAATGGCTCCCTGCTGTTTCCAGAGCCTGAATCCCAGGGCAGCTTCCCCACAGTAATAGATGCCTTGTAGCAGGTCTTCACAAGCTCCCTGTCACAGGCCCTGTTCACATCCTAGGTGTCCTCTGCCCTCTCAGGGCCAGGTCACTACATGGGTACAGCACATTTAAGACCAGGAATATAAAATAAAGTCCATCCTGTTTACTCTCCCATCAAAACTAAAACAGTGTGAAAGAACAGTGTAAGCCACAAGCCTGGGTTCAAGTGAAATGAATCTAGCGGCATCTCCTGCCTCTTCCAGGCTCACTTTTTGTACTGCACATGCTGCAGAGCGTCAGCTAGACAAAATGCTAGGAAAGAGCTCTGAGCCGTGCAAACCCTGTCTCTTCTAACCCTTCCTCTCTCACCCACAGGTTTTGCCTATTTCCTGAGAGGCCAAGATTACTGGAAGTTCGATCCAGTCCAGGTGAAAGTGCTGGAGGGCTACCCACGCCAGATCAGCCAGGACTTCTTCAGCTGTACACCTTCCTCCAACTCCTTCAGATGAGGGGGATGCCTGTGTCCTCCATGGTCCCCTTTCATCACCCTTACATGCAGCAGCCACACAGAGGGTTCCCTCTGCCATTCCTGGCTTCCTTCCAGGCTCAGCATCTGACACAACAGGTGTCTGTCACAAGAAGTGACAGTTTGCTCCTCTCCAGATCCAGCAGCCCCAGCTTCAGTTGCTATCAATGTAAAAGCATCTGCCGTGTTCTTTGCAGGCAAGAGCAGCCACGAAACCCTTAATGTGGCCACGCTCTTCTAGCAATAGCATCCCAAAAGCCATCAAGCCAGCCTGGAACGGGATCACCCTCTCCTAATTAACCCAGACCCCATCCCATAGAACTGATCCGATGGCATTTCCTATGTTTACATAGCTCACAACAGCAGCCCTTTGCTGCTCCAGATGTTGGCCTGGGAGGAAGGCTTCCACTGAGACATCTCCCCCAGCCATAGCCAGGGGCTTTGAAGGACACTGACTATACCTGCAGAGGAAGGCAGATGTGCGGTTGCTGCCAGGGTCACTTCACCGGGGCTGCAGTGGTGACTGCCAGGACCCTGCTACAGCCCTACGCCTGGTTTTATGTTGTATCCCTAGTATGCATTAGGATTTTATACTGATTTGTATATAGACAAGGGGCTCCCTTCCTTCCACGGTGCTGGGTGCCAGTGCTGGACACTGCCCCGTCGCTCCCCGTGCTCCAACCGAATTAGGTTCCCCATCCCGGGTTGCTCACCACTGCACTGACCGCTCTCACACCACTGTTCCCGGTTTGCCCGGACACCAGGCGGGGGGCTGACGCCGCACACCCCTCCTTGCTACATAACCTTATGTCAAAAAAAAAACCAACCAAAGGGGCTGCGGCCGATTTCTTCCCTTTTCACCTTT
>NW_009623917.1:510-1053 GCF_000690535.1 Cariama cristata | reverse complement strand
TTCTTCTCCTCTTCCCTCTCCCAGAGCCTTCCCTCCCACTTCTCCCCTCTCTCCTATCCCTTAATGGCTGGACCCAATGATCCTAAGGGTCTTTTGCACCCTAAATGGTTCTGTGATTCTATGGCTCTGCCCTCTCCCTGGCCTCTGCCTGACAAGGGGCTCCCCTCCCAGGATGGCACCTGCCGCCATCACCCTCACCTGCAGGTAGACGCATCCTTCACCAGACACCTCCGTGCTGTATTGCCCCGGCACCTGGGGCAGGGGGATGCGCTGGAGCAGCAGCCGGTTCGTGGGATCCACTTGGAAGTCTTGCTGGAAGTCCCCTCCAGATCGCAGGGTCACTTTGGAAGCTGCGCCGCTCTTGGCATAGGTGACAGCTCCGTACAGGGACAAGGCTTGGAGAGCCACCACGGTGTCCTGAAAGAGACAGGTCCCGGCACCCAGGGGGATGCAGTTAGCCTTTCCACAGCCTGTCCTCCCACCGCCTGTCCTCCCCCAGCCTGCCCTTTGCTGCCAGCAGGCACCACCCTCCATTCCTCACTC
>NW_009623917.1:0-477 GCF_000690535.1 Cariama cristata | reverse complement strand
GAAAGAGCAGCTCTTGCATGTGTCCGTTCCCTTCCTGCGTGTTCCCTGAGCTCCCTGGCGTGGAGCTCTGCGCAGCCCTCACTCGCTCACCCCGGGGTGAAGCAGCAACTTCGTATGCACAAAGAAATTGCCGTGGGAGCCCCCTCCGATGGCACAGACACACGTCCCTTCTGTCCCCACCCTTCTGCCCCACTGCGTCAGGAAACCCATGTCACTAATCAAAGCATCAGTCGTTCCCAGAGGCACTACATGACATGCCAGCCTCTGGCCTCTTGGGAACTTGGCAACCACGGCAGATACTGCAGGGCTAGACGGCCCGGGGCCCGTAATTTACGTGCCAGCCTCTGGCCTCTTGTGAACTTGGCGACCACGGCAGATACTGCAGGGCTAGACGGCAGGGCTACAGTGCCCACCCGAGCAAACCTTACTGTGCTCCCACCTGCTCTCTGACACTTCCCATCTTCTGACACTGCTGTG
>NW_009623916.1:324-4461 GCF_000690535.1 Cariama cristata | reverse complement strand
GCCCCCGGAGTGCCCACAGCTTTCCTGAGGACCCTGAAGCCCTCCTAGAGATCCCAACCCTCATGGAGACACCAGTCCTCTTTGGGGAACTCGCGGCCCTCCCAGCTGCCTACAGTCCTCCCAGGGGAACCCAGCCCTCTTTGGGGACCACAGCTCTCCTGGCAACTCAACCCTCCCTTGGACCCCAGAGCCCTCCTGGGGACTGAGCCATCCTGGGAACCCAAGCCCTCCTTGGGACCCCAGAGTCCTCCCAGAGACCCTAGCTCCTTGGGGACCCCAGTCTTCTTGGAGACCCTAGCTCTCCCAAAGACCGCAGTCCTCCTGGAGACCTCGCATCCCTCCCAGGGACATCACCCCTCCTGGAGACACCAGCCCTCTTTGAGGACCCCACAGCCCTCCTAGGGACCCCACAGCCCTGCCAGGGAGGGCTGGCACTGGAGATACTCATGGCCCCACCACCACGGCTGCCACCTTCATCTTGGATTTCCACCTGCAGGAGAAAGCTGTCCATAAGTGGGGGGCTTGGCTGTCCCCACTGCTGTCCCCACCACTGTCCCCACTGCCCATGGGCCAGCCGCAGGGGGAATCAGGTCAGGATGCAAACACAGGGCTGGCTGTGGGTGCAGGAGCTGTCCCACCATGTCCGTGATGCCCAGCTCCGTGCTCATCAGTTTTATGTAGAAGTCCACCAAGCCCAGGAGGTAGAGGGTGAAGTGGATGCAGTTATTTTTGCCAGGGTAATAGTTGGCTTTTTGCTGTTCACTGCCTCCCTGACTTTACTATTGAAGTCACTGAAACTGATGTGCCTTTTCTTTTGGTACATCTGGCATTTCCCCCTCTCCTTTTTCATGGCTTTGAAGCCTTCCTTGCTGATCTGACCTCTGGTCCTCTGATTTTTCTTGTCTGGAAAACTGAGAGCCACTCATCACCCCAGGCCAGCCATCACATTGCCGGACACCTTTCGACCACCACCACATTCCAAACAGGAGTAGGGGGTCAGGCACTTTCTCTGGAAGTGTGTGACCTCTCCATCCCCGCAGTAGACGGCCACATGTTTGACGCTGCTGCTGAGGACGCCAGAGCTGATGTCTAAGGGGAAGCGCAAGATGTGGCTAGGCTGCAACTTGCTCTCTGATACCTCCTCAAAGACCTCCCCATGCCCAGGGATGCTCTTGAACAGCAGAAACTTGGGTGCCTCATATTCCCTCTGCCAACTCTGCCAGGGAGGGAAGGTGAGGAGGTGGCAGAACCAGCCTAGTTGCCCCCCCAATGCCCCACGAGTCCCCCACACTGCAGGCAGAGGTTTCACCAAGCCCCTACTTACAAAGCTGCTCAACATCTGCAAGGAAAGAGGAACAGAAATGGGGTGTCAGTGCCAAGCTCGTGTCATCCTGCCCATGCACGGAGGGCAGGGTCCCACCCTGCCATCACACCCTGCCCGTGGTGGCTCCTGCCAGGCGCAAGGTCTCGATTTGGGCAAAAGTCACCCATCCTGCACAACTTCTTTGAGCTGGAGATGTCCTGGGACAGGCCTCGTTCATCATCCCTCTCCCTGTCCCGGTGTGACGGTGGTGCGGGCAGCTGCCTGCGATGGGATGCGGCGATGGGAGCATCCTGACCAGGCTGCTGCTGCTACTTAGCATTGTTTTCTCTGGGATGGAGCTGGTGGCAGAGCCGGGCTGATGGCCCTGCCATCAAGGGCTATGGGAAACACAGCAGGGGTGGGTGGGTCGGCAGGCGCCGGGGACCAAACCTCACCTCACATCCCTCCTGAAGCACATGAGAGACGGAGAAAGGCTGAAAGCAAAACCCCAAAGCAGGACAAACTCCAGGAAACCCTGAATGGATTTTTCCAGTTCCTAAAGCTGGATTAATTAATTAGGTGATTTGCTAATTCCACCGTAAATGTTGAGTTTGGGAATGGAGGGAGGTGAGGTGGGAGGTCCTGGAAATGCTCTTGAGAGGAGCTGCAGGACGTCTCCAAAAGTGCGTGTCATTCAGCGACCTCCCACCTGCCTCCAAGAGACCTTCCTCCAGCCCCAGCCTGATCAGGCACCCAGCTTCTCAATTTTGCTCCCTTCCCCTTAGAAGCCATGGGGACATTTCCCCCTCGCTGGGGAATCAAACTTCACCTCTGGTGGGCAAAGGCTCCCAGAAACTCTCCCGTGGGTGTGGGAACTGCAAGGGTCCCCGTAAGAAAGCCCAGAGAGAGACTTCAAGCAGCTTGACAGAACGGTTGAGGTTGGAGGCACCTCTGGAGGTCACCTGATCTAACCTCAACCTAGAGCTCCCTGCCCAGGACCATGTCCAGATGACTTTTGAATACCTCCAAAGAGGAAGGCTCCAGAACATCCCTGGGTGACTTGTGCCAGGTGTCCGTCACCCTCACAGTGAAAAAAGTATTTCCTGATGTTCAGAGGGAACCTCCTGTGTTTCTGTTCATGCCCATTGGCTCTGGCCCTGCACTGGGCACCACCGAGAAGAGCCTGGCTCCATCTTCTTTAGTCCCACCACCAGGTGTTGATACACACTGTTAAGATCCCCCCCAAGCCTTTTCTTGCCCAGGTTGAACAACCCCAGCTTTCCCAGCTTCTCTTCATACCAGAGATGCTCCAGATCCTTGGTGGCCTTTTGTTGATCTCTCTCCAGTATGTCCATGTCTCTCTTGTACTGAGGAGCCCAGCACAGAACCCAGCGCTCCAAGCATGGCCTCACCAGTGCTAAGCAGCAGGCAAAGATCATCATCTTTGACCTGCTGGCAGCCTTCCTCCTAATGCAGCCCAGGACGCTGTTGGCCTTCACTGTGCCCCAAGGGCAAACTGTTGGCTCATGGTCAACTTGGTGTCCCACAGGACCCCCAGGACCTTTTCTGCCAAGCTGCTTTCCAACTGGTCACCCCGCAGCATGTCCTGGTGCCTGGGCTTGCTCATCTCCAGGGGCAGAACTTTGCACCTTCCCCATTTCTCCGGCCTGTCCAGGTCCCTCTGGGTGCCAGCGCAACCCTCTGATGCATCAGCCACCCCTCCCCGTGTGATGTCAACAGCAAACTCGCTGAGGCTATGCTCTGCCCTGTCAACCGGACCAGTAATGAAGTTATTGACCAGGACTAGATCCAGTATTGACCCCTGGGATGCAGCACCAGTGACTGACCTCCAACCAGACTTGGTCCAGCTGTTTGGCCAGTTTTCAACCCAGCGGCCCAGGGAATATTTGTTTTGATGCTCAAAAATCAAATGCCAGCAACCAAAGAGGCATCTGTTTGTCTCAGGAGGCCATGGGGAGTGAAGAGCAGACGCTCCCTTCTGGATGTGCCGAGGTGGGACATTGCTCGCTGGCAGCTTCTGGGAAAAGGAAAGCAAAAGCAAAAAAACCCCACACATCAACGAGGGATGGCACAGAGCCTCCGTGCAACCATTTATTGCCACACAAGAGGGATGCCAAAGCCACTGGTGCAATGCTGGTCCCCCAGGGAGGCACGGTCCAGCCCCATGCATCTCCCAGGTACATCGCGACCTCCATCACTGCAGTGCTGGGGACACCTGGGAGAGAAGATGGGCTGTGGTGACGCTGGGCTGGAGCGGGTGTCAGGGTCCCCTGGTCTGGTGGCACCCGCTATGGTGGTGGTACCCACCATGGCACCGGTGAGCTGGCCCAGCCCCAGCAGAGAGAGGGCGAAGTGGACGCAGTTGCAGGTGATGGCGTCGTACTCCACCGCCTGGTCCATGGCTGCCCGGATCCGCCGCTGCAGAGCAGCTGCATCCAGCCCTCCCTTCCTCCGCAGCACCTTGGCAGGACCCCGCGTCCGCAGGAGGTGGCTTTTGCCATGCTTGGCCACAATCCCCGATGGGGACGTCCCTGAGCTGCCTGCGGGGTGGAGGGAACGCTGTACCCTGTGTCCTTTCCATGGGCGTGTCCCCGTGCCATGACCACCTCCTGGGGCTCACCTTCCAGGTGGATGATCTCCCCATCACCGCAGTAGACACCGGCGTGGGCGCCCCACCAGCCAGGGCCCCCTGAGGCCAGTGGGAAGAGGAAGAGGTCCCCAGGTTGGGGCTTGGCCACCCCATCAGGGACCACATCAAAGTGCTGACCCAGCAGCCCCTCGCAGAGGAAGAACGCCGCCGTGCTCGCCGCCCC
>NW_009623916.1:0-309 GCF_000690535.1 Cariama cristata | reverse complement strand
TTCGGGGGCACCCGTGCCCCAGGGACACCAGCAGCATCACCGACTTGCTCGCTCATCCCCCATCCCCGGTGGCTTGGGTACGGCTTGGGTGTCCATGGATGGGGAAACCCTCTGAGAAGATGCCACCTCCTCTAGGTGCTGAGCACCCGTGGGTGCAGGGCATGCAGGATTTGGCCCTGTTGTGCCAAGGGTGAGATAGGTGGTGCAGGGCGCAGAGGGGATGCCAGCACTTACCTGCCTGGAGCTGCTCACCTGGAGGGACAAACACCCAATGTCAGCCCTGGTGATGCTGGGGAGATGGGACCCAGG
>NW_009623915.1:18237-24397 GCF_000690535.1 Cariama cristata | reverse complement strand
AACACATGTGCATACTCTAAGTTCAGTATTTGGAGAGGGTAGGCTAAACTTACAGCACGGAGCTAAATACTTTCCTAAAAGTTCTTCACATAGAAGAGATATGTGGGAGGCTAGTTTTAACCAGAATTATAATCTAAGATAAAACTCTTTAAACAAACCTTTGCTATATAGTTTGGCTTTTTTAATTCCTCCATTTGAACAATATTAATTTGTAGCTCTTGATTTAAATCATTAGTTGTACGAAATTTGAGCCTTGTTTGTTGAGAAAAAAATACATAACTACATTGGCCAGTTGAATTTCTAAATTCATACATATATGTCCTTAACGTAACCCAAGATGTGATTGGTTAGATCTCATATATGCTGACTCTCATAGATCTCTCCTATTAAGTTGATCAATAATATATATCTATCACAAGGCATATACTGTAAGCTCCTGCAGTGCATTCAGAACTTTTCTGTGCTCAGAGATGTCCAATACCCATTATTTCTAGTAGTCATTTTCTGAATGTTGAACTGGTCAGAAATATGCTCAGTGAAAAAGATTGTGGGAAAATAATTGCCCCATATTACTTGCAAAATGACCCACACTAAAGTTTTATTTAAAAAAAAAAAAAAAAAGTTAAAATAGTATCATGTAGCTTTGTCAAAATGAATACTCTTTGTCCTAAGTTATCAAGTGCTGAAATGTCCCTATTACTAGTGATAATTTTAACAATTGTTTAAGGCATTTTAGTTATATCTGCAGGGCTCCAGTGGTGAGTCTTTTCTCCTGCGTACAACAAATATCTTACATTGTCAATCTCCTTTTGTCTCACTGCCAAGGTCACGGCCAAGAAACAGACTGAGTTTTTCCACTTTGTTAATCTAGGGTTTCTGGAGTTTTTCTAGGAAATGCAGGAAATTCTACGTGCCTAGTAAAAAGCAAGTCATTTGTGTAACAGTGGGCAACAGTATCGAGTGTTCTGCACCTGTTTTACACGCCAGCACTGTAATTTCTGCAAAGTAAACAGTAGATCTCAGGGTCAGATTACAAATTCTAGTAGGCTGTTTGCTAGATTGCCGCTTTGTTTAACCTTTACACTTTCATTTAGAAAGGAGAAAGTATCATTGTCACACCAAGAGGGCAGTTAAAGAGTTTTAATTAACTGTGGAGGTAATTAGACCTCCCAGTTTAACAATTATCAAGTAATTCTTTTCTCCTCTAAGTCCTTTAAAGTTGCACAGTTTTTTATGAGGAACAAAATTCATTTCACAAATACTTTGCAAAAAAAGTGGATAAAAGACTACACAGAAAGAAAAGCTGATTCCGCTATGAAATTATCTATTTCCTTTTTCTAATTTAATAACAAGTCAAAATCTATCAGCTTCTCATCCACCATTCCCTGCCAAAGTCCAATTCTAATCCAATTGCTCCTTTTATTAATCCCCCCTCCCTTCAGTCTCCCGAGCCTCTGCTCAGTTTGGCCCATTGTGATATTCACATGTACAACAAAGGTGAAAGAAAAACCTCCCTCTCTTTCTTTCCATTACAGTTTGCTGTTGACCACTGTAGTTTAAACAGTGTCTGTCCTCACAACTATTTGAAACCTCTGACCCAGCTCCCTCTCTCCCTGCAGAAGACAAGACCTCTAGTCATGGGGGACATTGCTCATCCATTCTGATTCTCAGCTTCGTTTTTTGAGCTATAGATATACTGCAAAAAGCAAGTAGTAGTGAACTTATCCCCAGAGTCAAGGCAGGAATCCACATCATTAACTCTCCTGAATACAAAACATAATTATAAATGTAGATATATTAAGTCCTTTAAAGCAGTCAAATGGAAAGTAATACAGAATTTTGTTTAATGGTTCTTCTTAAAGAAAAAAAAAAGAAAGGGGGCCTTCTTGTGCTTGCATTAATCACTACAGCTTCACCTGAGTTAACTGCACAACAGGTGTGGGCTCTGGGCATATCTGCTGTACTGTTCTGCCAAAACCCAATTCCCATACACCTATATTCCAATACACAGACTCTGCTGAACACAGTGTGTGTTATACTAACTATGCATTTGCATGCATATAGAACCATGTTTTACTCTTAATACTCTCCACGTGAAGCTCACAAATTTTAAGAAAATGATTAGGTAAACTTCTCACCAGTACAGAAGCGGATGCTACAGATGAAGACGTGACTCGAACAGGTCAGAAAAACACTGACAGAGGGGTGACAGTGACAGACTGGAGAGTCGAACCCAGGGCTGCACATATAATGTGTGTTTCTCTCCTCAGAAAAATTTTTGTAACAGCAAAATGTCTTTTGGACACATAGGTAAGAATTTTAAAGAATACGAACCCAGGTTGATTTCACTTAGGAAAAGAAAAGAATTCAGCTTGTTGGTGACAAGCAAATTATCATGCTTTAAATTTTAATTGGAGGTTGATAGGATAACCAAAAAAGGACAAAACTTAAAGAAAAGCAGGAGGAAGCTAGAAAACGTAAAGAGTTGAAAGTGCTGAAATGTTGACAGGAGACAGCCAAGGGAAGAACAGCATTTGGCCAGGAGGAACATTTTCTTTTTTGGTTGAATTACTGTGTGAAATAAAAATGAAAACAGAAGACCAATATCCAACATTGGCTTAGGAGTTTGAGGTGCCATCATAAGCCTCTTGAGACCTGCTCTCATAATGAGAGCACCCCAAATTAACACCCCAAAACCATAGTGTACTTATAAGCCTTGTGAATTCTCAGTTGCTTATCATTTATTCTACATATAATAAATCCTTATTTGTAATATGCACCATATAATGGAGTAGTAAATATTTCCAATTAGCTTTAGTGTCACAGTCCTCAAAAACTGATGCATTTATGTTAATATAAAAGCGTACATGGAACATTTTATCATGCATTAGAGATTTTAATCAGGTAATCTGCACGGCATCTGGAAACCTAAGCAGAGGCAAAGTCTGCTATAACAAAGGCACTGTAACAGTTCACCTTCAGTGAAGAACAATAATGCATTATTAAATTCACTTTCCTGCTCAGTGGTTACACTTAGCTGACCACAGCAAATTTGCTCTCTGCCTGGTCTTCACAAGTTGGCAGAAAAATAGATTCTGTCACATTTAACGGGTTCTGAAAATGACAGGATGCCTCTCTTGGTTTAACTATAAACCATAATCTTTCAGAAGTAAATATAATTACAAATGCCTTTTGTCACGTAGTTCTTAGGAACGATATTATATGTGGGTTATTAGAGTAGTAGATCTCACTATGTACTTGAATATCATTAGAAGCCAGAATTGATATTGCACAACAGCAACTTCAAAAAAGAATCAAATTTCTATCTTTCTTTGATCCTAAATAACACCATAATTCTTAGAAAACAAAGATACAGACATCAATTTCCTTGAGTACGGTCAAACTGTTATCAAGAGATATTACTCCTTAAACTAACATCATCTTTTGTCCGAAATACTGTTTCAATCTTATTCTACATCTATTAGTAAATTGCTTTGTTTTACACACATTTCACTGAAGGAACTTTTAAGAAAACTGCCCTTAGACTCAGAATTCAGTGATGAAGAATTATTGATTGGGAATTTAATTAGCAAATGTCAGCATAGTTGTATACAACAGAACCTGATTCTTTTCGGTTTCCAAGGAGTTTTAACGTGCTGCAAGCATGATAAGAATCTGCTCCATATGATGACATTCACTTTCAGGTAGAGGTCTTGAACCAACACTGTACACCACTTAAGTCCTGGTGAAGCACAATTTAGTCTCAATTAAGATCTGTTAAAGACTTTTAATTAGCTCTGTGTAGGTAACTAGATTAGCCATTATAAAACACATTTTTTCTCCTGTATGCCCTTCAATTCAGGTAGTTTTATTAAAAATACCTTAGCTCTAAAGTGGGAAGTACGTAGACTCATTGAAAGACAGGCTTGGATTCTGCGATCTGTTTATGGCTTTTTATTACTTATTTAGGTACAAAAAATAAGGTTTCTTAAGTCCTCAAAACGAACTTAGGTATTACAATGACACTGTACCCAAAACTTACATGAAACTTAACATAGTCATCTTCCACCTAACTGGAATTATCACCTTGTGTTAGATAGTCTGTCCATAACATATTTAATTTAGATGCCTAGACTGAAAATTCTGTAAATTGAGAAGGGATCTAAAATGGCATGAAAAGTCTGTAGCTTAAATCCACTCTCTGAGAACAGTAGTGCCACACTTTGGACAGGAAGACAACTGAAGTTTTCCTGGATATTGAATAAATACTTCTGGGAGTCCTGATCACTCTCTAGCAGAGAGGTACTTCAGATCTTCTTTTAAACGATTAAGCACAAGTTCATAGAATCATAGAATGGTTTGGGTTGGAAGGACCTTTAAAGATCATCTCGTTCAAGCCCTCTGCCAAAGGCAGGGGCAGCTTTCACTAGATCAGGCTGCTGAAAGCCCCGTCTAACCTGACCTTGAGCACTTCAAATGATGGGGCATCCACAACTTCTCTGGGCAACGTGTTCCAGTGTCTCACCACCCTCACTTTAAAAAATTTCTTCCTTATGTCCAATTTAAACCTCCCTCAGTTTAAAACTGTTGTTGCTTGTCCTGTCAATACAGCCCTTGGTAAAAAGTCTCTCTCCGTCTTTCTTGTAAGCCCCCTTTAAGTACTGAAAGGCCACAACAAGGTCTCCTTGGAGCCTTCTCTTCTCCAGCCTGAACAGCCCCAACTCTCTCAGCCTTTCCTCATAGGAGAGGTGCTCCAGCCCTCTGATCATTTTTGCAGCCCTTCTCTGGACCTGCTCTAACAGGTGCATGTCTTTCCTGTGCTGGTGACCCCAGAGCTGGATGTAGTACTCCAGGTAGGGTCCCACGAGAGTGGAGTAGAGAAGGAGAACCACCTCCCTTGACCTGCTGGCCATGCTTCTGTTTTTGTCACAGATGGATGGTGGTGACAGTGATGAAATTTTCCAGTTATCTACAAAACTACCTTGAGATTTAGGAGAAGTTTCTTTTCCTTTTGCTACCTGAGGAAATTCAGTCATAACTAGATAATTCAGGAAGGTATTTTAGTAATTTCCCCTTCTACCTGTGAAGAAAATTCAGGTTAAACCTGGATTTAACCTTTCGTTAAACTTGTCCCCCTGATTAGTTCCTCTGCCAAGGGCAAAGCAATGTAAGAATGAACATGACCTTACTACTCGCTTAGCTGGGCACTCTCCAAGCCATGTGTAGTCCTAAGTTCAAATCACTGCTCCAGTTACCTAACTACATCAAAACATTCAGTACACCGGGGACTGGACTTCAGTCCTTTTCTTCCAAAAGAATGTCTTAACCACCAAGTTACACTTGCAGCCACACTTGTGGTTTCTTTAGCCATATACACAGCCATACGAAGAGGGTCAGGGATTAAGGTTATCCACACTACTTGCTTCTTAAACTCAGGCTCTGGCTTTATTTTGGACTACTCTAACACTCTGCAAGACAGATGTACTCCAGTGCTTGCCCAAAGTAATGTGGATATAAGTATGTCCGTACCACTTGCATCTTGAGATGAGATCAGTTTCTGTGGTCTTCTGGTGGCAGGATACCCACAGTATTTCTTCTATGGGATCTAGTAAAAACTGGATTATGCCACATAAACTGGAATCACTTTACATAACTGAGAGATCATCATGATTCAGTCAACTAATCTGTAATGGCATGGTATTCAGAGTTACCTTTCACTTTTAGAGCATGTAAAATTTGCACTAGCACAAGCTAATGAATTTAAATATGAAAATTACATCCCCTCCCCAAATACAAATAAATTTGAGGGGAAAAAAATGATAGCATTGTATTTAAATTATAACTATAAACTTTGCTTTACATAGTTAGCATTCTAAAAGATATTAGGTTTATATCTGGATCCATGAATACCACTGTCAGATTTCTGAATTCAAATACTAATTCCAGTTACTATGTATTTTTTTTGTTGGAAAACAGCAAAGTAATATCCAGCTTTTACTTTTTTTTTCCCTCAAAAAAACTAGTCATTTCACATCTTTAATAATACCAATAATAATAATTTTGCAGGATGTGGTGGATAAAGAACATTCAGTCGCACAATCTAGCCTTTCCTCTCTTGATCGCTGCAAGTATTTTCAAGCATTGTAATTTGCACACTCTT
>NW_009623915.1:0-13223 GCF_000690535.1 Cariama cristata | reverse complement strand
CATCTCTGAGGATTCATTGTGATCATACATTACATGCAAGGATAGCAGAATCTGTAATAACCATGTTATTTCTCAGAGTAAAATTCTGAAAAAGATTATGTGGAGACAGTGTAACAAAAAAGGAAGTTGCATGAAGTTAAAGTTCATAATTATATACAAATTATCCATACTATTTGCAAGGAAATACTATCTATGTCTAGGTTGCAATTCTCAGTTAAGGCTTTTCAAAACTGATTTTTTTTATTTAGCATTTGAACTACTTAGATAAAACTTAAAACTAATTGCACAGCAGGTTATTAGCATTTTTTGAATAGTTCCTTCAAGTAGTCTCAAGTGGAAGACGTTCTCAAAATTTTGCTGTAAGCTCTCTTTTCTGTAACAGTAACCATAAGTATGAATGGTACAAACATAGCCTAGGAGATAAAGGTTTTCTTCCATTAAAGCCAGGGCATTCATTTATATGTGTTTTCAGAAAGAATATGTACAACTCTATACTCCCTTTAAATTCACGAAACAATTGTGTGTTTCTTAATGTCTTCAGAATTCAACCTAGAGCAGCTAGACACATTATGTATTTTTTCTTCTCCTGCAAATGCATTTTTTTAACTCGGAAAATGGAAAACTAAGAATAACTGCTTTAGAAAACCAGAACCATGTTTGTCTGATCATCCTTATGATGCTACGGCACATATCCCCTCTTAGTGAGAACAGCCATAACTTCATTAACTTAATTCCCTATAACATATCTTTCCTAGCAGCAAACACAAAGGGAACTAATGATTTTAAAACTGCCATGTGGTAGCGTGATAAAACAAGTTCTTTCTAACATCTTATCAATTACCATTATATCTTCTGTTTAACAATTCATTAAAAAAATGAAAATGAGGATATAAACTATTTCAAAGGGGTTTTTAGCTCCCCTCCCCTCTCTATGTAATAAAGACCATCAAAGACTATAAAGAACGTTCTAAGGTCTATTACATGAAGGACACAAAATGACCATTGAAAAGAAAGACAAAAAACAAAAAGAAACAAAAGAAAAAAGTACCTTTTGGGAACTGTTTGGGGCACAAGGCACAGAGGAATTGTACATGCAGAGTTGTTTCAACAGAGTGAGAATACATCAGATCTTTTCTGCACGTGTAACTCATTTGAGACTATTCAGAGAGTCATATATCTCCAAGATGCATTTCAATCACTGTAAATACAGAATAGCCAGAATGCATATGTGCGATTGGGTTGCAATGAGTCCAGTTCGCCCGGGATGTTTTGGAACTGATACACACATACCCATCAAGTGAAAACTGTACAGCAAAGGTCACATAAACGGTGCCAAAACTACTACTACCCTAGCAGAATAAAGATCCCTAGTAGCAAACAAGTCTGCAGAAGTGCCTTGTTGGATGATGACTTAGTGAGAGTCTCTGAAAAATACTCTTATCCAGTACTTTGCTTAAAAAAATTTCAGAAGTTTGTAATATCTTTGCACTCCTTCCTGCATACACTTATTATTCATATCCTATTCAATAATATCAGAAGTTTCCGTGATTTGTATGCAACAAAAATAGATGTTTTCTGGCTTCTTAGTAAATAACAACCCATTAAGAAAAAAGTTGCGATTTCATTTTTCACCTTTGTAGTCCATTAACTGTAATAGCTTTTAATGTACTTTAAGTATTCTTGAGCCTCTTGGGCTGAGTGAAAAGACACACCAACAACCAGAATGTCAAAAGGTTATTTTGGTGATATCAGTTTTCTCAAATCTTTCATTTAGTGGATCTTTATACTAACTGTCATAGGTTACAAATTTGACTCCTACCTGTTTAGGGTTTGAGTATTTAAAGCTCAAATCAAGATCACTTTCACAATGTGCTAGATGATGTATAAATACATAGCCTGAACTCAGTATCTTAAGGAACTGCAAAATAATATATTAAGAGTTAATAGGTAGCATTTAAGAAGTGAAGCGAAGTGAGAATGCAAACCTGAAATGTGTTAACTGTAAATATATTCGCATATAGATACCCATCAACTTCTGTTTATATTCTTCTCATTACATTAAAATGCAATATTCAGTAAAATAAACATATTGTATAAGTACCTCTTTGTGCGTATATGTACACAAAAATTAAAATGAACAGATAAAGTATATTTACACAAGCAGCTGGACAGCAGAACTGTGAATGAAAACTCCTCTGTACATCAACCGGTGACAACTCTATCTAAAAAAAGGGCTTTCTCAGAGAACTAACTAAAATCATAACACAGATCAGAAACAGAATTTAAGCAAAGTTACGGATCATTTGTTTGCTGACTTTGCTAGAGGACAGCTCAGGTAGAGGAGAATTTTTGTTGATGCTAAAACTTCCTTTGAGTCTTTCATATTTATAAAAACATACTCATATGTGTTTCTGTATTTAACATGATATTTATTTACACTGTATATATTACAAAAGAATTTTCTGTTGATAATGCAAAATGGACAACTATACAGGATGTCATATTTATTGTTGGTTCCCTTTTTGATGCACAATTGCTAACAGGAAAATACAATTCTAATTATAACTTTGGAATCTTTAAATTATTTTCCATTTTGCATTAAGGATATTTGGAATTTTAACATTCTATTTTACAAGATATTAGCCAGAGATCTAAGATTGCTCGTATCTCTACAGGGGGTCGCAAAACAGAGACAAAGACTGGGACTTTTAATATGTGGATTTGATAAAATTATACCTAAATTGCTGCTATCATAGTAGTCAAGAAGCAGTTATTGTTGATTATCTGAAAATTACTTAAGAAATTTCCATTAATATCATAGTTTAAAAGGTTTTCTGAAAGAAATAGTTTTTCTTTTGTAAATACGGTGAATATTTTATATTCTGCTATCGAAAACAGCATGCATATTTTCAACAAGAGAGCGTCCTTCCTGTAACACCTCAAATAACATATTCAATTTAAAATGTAAGCATGACATTCAGGCTTCATTTGCTGTTGGTGTCAATCTAAAAAAAATATAAATTGATGCAGACAGAAAGTTCTAATCTGATGCCCTAGGGCGAGATCCAATAAAACACTTAAGCACTAAATTTGGTGTTAAAACAACTAACTTTTAGGTGTTTGTCCCGCAGAAGGGAATCCTGGGCTGAAATGAGCTGGGTCTTACATTCCTATATAGTGTATAGGGTAGGTATTGATAGGCAAGTGCCAGTTAGCGGGTGTTATGAGCAGTCACTGCTTCCAACATCACTTAACATTACCCAAACCAGGTACCACAAATTGGGATCCAATGAAGTAGAACTATAGTCTGTCTAACGTCAACAGAAAATCATATGTAGTTATGTGGAGCTAGTAAATAGATAAACTCTGGCAATAGAACTGAGCTATAAATTCCACCTTGCAGACCTGATATGACCAGAGTCTGGGTCGTAAGGGCAGAGGGACGATGGTAAAATATACTTCCCTCTTTTACTCAAAGCACAGTGATTAAGGATACTGCCCAGGAAGCGTGTGACAAGTTCAATTCTCTCTTCTGCCTACAAGGAATTAGGATCCACATCTCCAAGGGGTGTGTGTTTAACTTTCAAGTCATTGATGATTTTGAATTCTTTTTTTGAAACACTTCAAATCAACAAGCAAGAGGATCACGACTCAGTAGCCTAGTCCTTAGGTTCTCTGCTAGCTCCTCCTTCCTACACCATTTCCAGATCTAACAGACAACATCACTGAAGAGCTGAATGAGTATTCAGTATTCATAAAAAACATCAAAAATACACTTCTCATTACTTCAGACTGGGAGAGCTGCAGCACCTCAGATAACAGCTGAGCAGGATAAGTGATAAAATATACCTCACCAAAATTGAAGGACTATCTAGAGCAAACTCTTCGAGTCATAGAAACTATTTTACCTGAAAAGACTCAGAGCCTTAATTTTAGTTTAAAAAACTGAATGGTTCTTTTCTAACATGACTCCTATACTTCACATAAGTCCTTCTTGTGAAATCTGACCTAATAAAACCAAATGTGCATCATCAAATAGTCCATAATTACAGGTTACAAATGTAGACACTTGGTTTTGATGATGGCTGTCAAGTACTTAAACTAACATCGCGTACTTGAACTTACCTCGTTATTCCCAGGATCATTTGCAGTTCTACAGCCCCTCTTTCAGTAAAACTGGAAAATCTGTTATCCTCTAATAAGCAAAAAATCCTGGAAATCTAGGGTAATTGACTTCTCGGCTCATACAGATAATGACGTCTTGAGTTACATATGAACTGTGGGGCAGAAGTGCTCTGCAATGTCTCCCGCAGTCCTCCCTAGTTCAGACTAGGAAGCTGGCTGGATCACAACATAACCCTCAGCAAACTAAGTTTTCTTCTCATGGAACCGAGGGAGTGGGTGGAACTTTAGATGTGTACATTGGGTCTTGCCCCAACATGAAGCTAGGACACGGCCAAGTTGCACATCTGGAGTCAGCAGCTGGAAAATGTTCTCAACACCCACAGTTCACACATGGTCTTTGAGAACAGAAACTCTCTCTGTTTTCCTGCAACAAATACTGACCCAGAGCCTGATGCAAACTTTCCAGTTTTAATAGGCAGCAAATCAGATCCATAGAACTTAATTTGATTCTTGGTGGCATATTGACAATCTGACTCCAATGGAAGGTGACGTCACTCAAGGTTGCACACACCAGAACCTCAGAACAGTTTTTGAAGACAGTCTGAAGGCAAATAAAAAAAAAAACCCAAACAAAACTGCACAAGAGATTTACTGGTACCTTAAACAAGCCCAGTAAAATAAACTAATTTTCGCCACTAATAATAATTCTGGCTGAATTTTGAATAGAAATGCATATGATTTTCAAAAGACTGAATACCCTCAAATTGTTATTCACTTTCCAAGTGCCAATTAAATGTTTCTAAACATATTACATTATGTTGTGTGGACTGAGTAAATTAGCTCCTTTGTTTTATGTTTATAACAGATAAATGGTATTTTCTCTCCTGCATCCAACTCATAGATCAGGTCAGACAGATGATTCACGCCTCTGACATATGCTAAGCCTTTTCAAAATTTGGTATGTTGATCAGTTGCCTCGGTTATAACTTTGTTCCCCCTTTAAATTCTCTGTTGACTGTAAATAATTTTTCCCTGATCTCAGATCACTTCAGAGATTTTTGGTCTTCTCATTTTTTTTTAATGGAAATGGAGACAAGAAGAGAAAAGACACGGCCTTCTTTACCAAGCAGCATTTCCGAGGTTCTCTCAGGTTCAATTAAAAGCCATTTTAGTTGCAGCTGATACATTCCTGCCAACAAAAGTGGCTTAGAAGAAAACACAAGAATGTTTAAATACATCATGATTCAGAACTTTTGTCTTCCTCTCTTTTTCTTTTGAATCAGATGATGAAGGTGATGGGGTTTCAACTATAAGAGTACTACCATCTATATGTTTGTTTGCATTTTTAAATACAGTTGCATTCTGACTGATTCGCAGTGGTAAGCAACAGTTTGGAAATCTGATTGCAAGCTCACAGTGACAGAAGTAGATAATTACTATCTCCACAAATATCTATAAGTTAAATCACTTGTTTTAATACAGATTAGATTAATATTAAAGTTACAAGATTGGTATGAGAGACATGATAAATGTAGTCATGACAGAAAACAATTTTTAATTTAGTATACCCTATCAATCTAGATAGCCCATGAATATTTACTATTAATTCAGTAGGCTGGAACAGAGGGGGAAAGAAGAACAAAAAATAGAAGGTTTGACCTAAACAAGGACTGAGGAAAAAAGAGAATTCTCAGCAGTTTTACTGGGAACAGATCTTGCAAAAACGTGAACTGGCAACAAATTGGAAAATACATTTGGGGTACCATTATAAACAAAGCCTTTAAAAAACCTGAATGACATGCAAAAATAGCAGCAAGTCTTAATATGTACTTCTCTTTGCAGGATTTATCAGTTTGATCACACTTAAATGAGTAACTTCAAAGGCTGAAGTAAAATCATTTATGGAAATTCAAAACAAACCTATTTGATCACATCATACTTCACAGCAGGGATACAATTTGCAGAGGCTGAGTGAGGGCATAGTATAAGCTAAAACAGGTTGTGTGTGCAATGAACCAAACTAAATGGTTTATATAAAAGAAATGTTGTTTCCATTAATTTTTCTGGTAATCCTATTAAAAATGCCACCTGTCCAGAATAGAATTGTCCAGATTTTAATTCTTTTTCATATCTCAGTGTTCAAACACAAGATAGAGAAGGTATCATCTCATAGCTATTAAAATATGGCACAAAATGTCTTATTCTGAAATCTTCATTACTGCAGCAGTTTCTCTATCTCTGTTTCAATGTCTGCCTATTATATCTTCTATTTTTCCTCTCATTGTGCTCAAAGGATTGATTTTTCTGATAAGCTGAAGGAGTATTTTTTCAAGGGATATGTCGTATTTCTAACCTCTTTTTAACCAAAATGTTTCTAGTCTGTAATATTTATTAAGCATACATATATTATAATATATGTCTATTTCAATAAGTATATATATATACTTAACACATATATTAAGTAAATATAACATGAAATGCACCTTTTAAAATTCCACCATCACCTCTCCAAAATCCCTTCTAACAACCCTGAACAGGAACTTAACTTTGAATACCAGCAGAGATGAAATGGTGTCATAATCAGCATAAGTGCATGTGGACTATTCACCTAGATCAAACACTTTGGTCATATACTCAATTAAATTTAAATCCCATTATATAATGTGTACCAGCCTCATTTTATGCAATTCCCTAATTTAATGGCTTGGTATTAGCCTTTTTCCTTTTTGCACACATGGACTAATTTTCACGGTGCTCAGTCCCTTTGGGAAGTAGGTCATTAAAGTCAACTGGATGGAGACAGAAACTTAATACCTAAACAGTGTTGTAGAAGGGTCAGAGACACAATAGTAATGTAAAACTGTTTTTCACTCATCCTTCTTTGTAATGTTTATGAAATTCCTCCCTCATATAAATATTTTTCATTAATCTCAAGGACCACAAAGTAGAATAATCAAGAACGCTATCATCCTGTTATAATTTAATCTGTGAAACAAACAAATAAAAAAAAACGTAATTAAAAAATAAAAATCACAATTATAATACTATTTAGCTGCTGAGGAAATATTTGTTTCACACAGAAACAGTAGAATCATAATATTCATATTACCTTTCTCAATGTGTATTCTTTTTGTCTCATGTCCCACATCATGACCAGCGAGATCACCCTCCTTAGGTCCAGGCAGGACATTAGGTGACAAACCCATCAGCATTTGGTTCATAGATAGCCCGTTCTGATGGACAGCTGCTAGACATAAGCGCAGGCAGAAAGAAAATGAGCCATCATATTAACAATACACTTTTGTACTTATTTTATATAGTCTTCCTCTTAAATATACAAGAATTCTAACAATCACGAAGCTACTAATTAGTGCTATCAGTATCCACAGAGTGGGAGAGTTTCTTCCTGTTACTTCTGGTTTAAAACAATCCATTTTAAAAAGAAAAGTTCAGTGTCTTTGGACAAAGCTGGATATTTGCAAACATTTTCTTATTTAACAAGAACTGAAATACAAAATTAAGCAAACCAGAAAAGCATAGAAGGTTCTACGTGAGATACTTACTGATCTTTTTTTTTAGGTAGTTGTACAAAAACTATTTTATATTATCATACCCAATAAGCAGTCTCTAACTTCCTTAAATTAATGAAGTTTGTGGCCTTCCAAGTGATAAACATCATTCTCCTAAATATACTGTGAAACAGTAAAATTGCTTATTTGCTCATCAGATAGCTTGAAAAGCTCTTTCCAACAGTTCTCAGACTTTCATGAGTCTCAAACACATCTCAGAAAACCATATAAGGCAGTTTAAATCCCTATGCTTTTATCCTGAAAAATTCTATTTGCAAGAGGCTTATGCTATTTTCAGTAAAGCATTTTTTCATATGTAACCCGTATTTCTGTAGTAGTCATCTTACTCTTGCTGGCACCACAAATGCATACGTACTTAAGAATCAGGTGTGATGTTAACAAATCAGATATGAGAGAAAAGAGTTATTTTATAAATAAATGAATTACTGAAGTGATCTAATGTTTAATGAACTCTATGTTCACATTGGAAGAAACAATGTGCAAAGGTACCACTCCTTTCCGCTGGTAAGCAGGCAGAGTAAGCTGAATAGTGCCATTTCTTTTTTTAAAAAGTGTCATTCCTTATCAAAAAAAGTATCTCTCAATTTCATTTAATTCACTTTTTTTATTTAGTGAACAATGGAAAAGATCTTCAATGCTTGTAAAAAAATATACTATTCAATCAACTTTTAAAAAATTTAAAAATGCAGGGTTTTGAGTTTTTTTCCAGAACTTTACTTATGAACTGTGTGGTGGGTTAACCCTGGCTGGATGCCAGGTGCTCACTAAAGCTGCTCTATCACTCCCCCTCCTCAACTGGACAGGGGAGAGAAAATATAATGAAAGGCTCATGGGTTGAGCCGGGGGAAACAGATAGGTCACAGTATATTGGATGCCAGTTTGATCTGCGCTCTGAATCATCCAAGTGATAAGAAAACAGAATTTTCAGCTTGTCATGGTCAGGCCTCATTTCTTTTCTTTGGTAAGTCATTTTTCATCACACAGTAATGAAAGACCTTTCATCTGAAGGTCAATGAAGAGTCAGCTTCCTGAGTCTGCAGAGAGCCTGAAAGAAAGAGCCTGAAAGACACATGTGCTGCATCTAATCAACATGACTACGTATTTCATATAGCTATTTCAAGGCCTTCAATCTGCATGCCAAATCCTCCAGTTTCACCTACTGACAAACTCCCCTGTGGAAAGATGCCTTAAAAGCACAAAAACCTGCAACGGAGCAATAATAAAAGGAATGGACAAGTGAATTTAAGTAAATATCCATAAAATTATATGTGTTTAAAACCTTAATTTCCAGGCTGTTGCACTGGAATATCATAGAATTCAGAGTCTTTGCCATGTAATTTACATCCTGTACATAGAGTCTTGATAAAAATCGTACCGCTCTGAGACACCATGGTTTAATTTCACTCTTCCCCTTGTGAGCTGTGAGGTGATAATACTCTCTGTATCATATTTCTCACCATTACAAATTTTTGTATTTAAAAAAATTTATAATGTGTGCACATTTTTTAATTGATTTAACCTAATTCTTCTCTTTACCAAGCAATTCTATCATGTTAAATGCTGCTCATGAAGTCAGATTCAATTTAGAAATCAAACCAGAGTAACCAGATTAAATAAAACTCAATTTCTTTAAAAAATGTTTACACTATATGTTTGGTTCTAAAACTAATCTAGCAAATTGCTTCCCGGCTGCAATTCTGTATTTCATAGCTCATATCTTTATGTTTAATATGACATGATGGCAGTTTATATCAGTACCCGTTAATGTAGCGTCAGATATTATGATACTGTAAACTGGGGAACATAATGTTGGGAGATAGTTATTGCAGCTGAACTTCTGAACATGATACATATGAGATCTATTTAAGATGAGGGCATTTTGATTAGAAAAACCAGCTGCACCTAATCAAATTTAAAGCGGTGACAAGGAGAAGAATGTGACCTACGGATTCTGTCTGAAGAGCTCTCGGTCCGTGCAGGAGAGCTGGACACACTGCTGCTTCGATGAGAGGATGGGTGGCTGCCAGGTCTTCGGCCTTCTTCAAGAGAAGGAGCAGGAGAAGGGCTGTCTGGAACACGTTCCTAGACATCAGAAAAAATAATTGCAAAAAAAGGCAATGTTAAACTAAATCTCTGTTTCCAAACATCACTTCCCTAAACATATCTCCCTCCTAAATTACAACCTATTCTTTTCTCTGTTGAGCTGTCCAGGATTTGCAGAGTATTCTCAAAGGAAACTTGGCAATTTTAGGACAATAGACTTTACATTTTAGTACGCAATGTGAGCGCTGCTCATCCTGTCAGGCTTTTAAACTGCCTTCTGGACTACTTATAAAAATAAGGTTTTTCTTTTGCTTTTGGTTCTCCCCTCCCCCGCCACTTCTATCAGCATGCTGTTGAATCAGAAATACACATTTTGGCTTATAGACTTTAGCCTTATGGGATAAGGAATAATGTGCTTTTGTAAATATATAAAGACTAGACGCTGTTGTTTAAGCTTATGCTGAATTTTACTCCACATTTTCATTTCAAAGGGGCTTCTTGAGCAATAAGATCTTATGGAACCGCTATGGATCATAAAGAAAATATAATTTCCCTACTGAACCTATACCAGTAACATGGCTGATGAAAGTCCAAATGTCTGTTCATACCATGGAGCACAAACCTGGAATAAACCACATTTTTTAGAAGAGTGTAGCCATATCACTACTTCAAAATGGGGAAAAACGCCCACTCGTGTTTTGCTATCCAGGGGAAAACCTGGCATGGTATCCAGGAGGAGCTGTGATGCACTTCAAGATGATCCTTGATTTTGAAAATTATAGCATGAAGATCATGATGGTTTGAACTGCACTTCCGCTATGTGAGAACCATCAGTATGTAACAGATAGATATATCCGATACTTACACAGAACTTTGACAGAAATAATAAACAAAGGGAGCTCAGTGCAGAACAGTTCTTTCTAGAAAATTCCCTATCTTCCCTTGCAGTTTCCTTTTTATTGCTAATAGCTCCCAAGGCTCTATGTCATTGCTAAAATATGTGTAAGTTAGGCTGGTTTGGTCGAATAGTGATAAAAATAAGTAGTTCCTATAAGAGCAATCTATTGAAGGGACTGAAAATGTTAAACTAAGGTTTTTTTGGTTGCTGTTTTTTTTTTTTTTCCTTTTGATAATTGAAATCCTGACTCCTAATGAAAAAAACAAACAACTCAAACCAAAACCAAGAAACAAACAAATTGTATACATTCAACTCACTAAATGCTTTTGGTAATGAAATAATACAATTGGTATGTGTTTAATAACACATATGAAAACCTGCTGCTGCAAATGCCTAAAAGTTTTCCTGAAAAGTACATCACGATCCTCATACAGCAAATTGCTTTCGCAGCAGTCATTATTTTTCATGCACATTAGCTAAATTAATATCTATTTCTCTGAATGCATTCCTATGAAACTTAGCAACATGACCATCTATAGCAACCAATGTATTTGTTTCAGGTAAGCTTCGTAACAAATATTTGCTTAAGTTGAGATTCCGATTGCAAAGGGATTCAATAAGTCTACTGATAGAGTGGGAGAAGACCTTTCAGAGCAATGTTTCAAGACATTTAAGTGGATTCCACTTTAATAGTCTCAGGTTTTTAAGGCAAAAACATTGATGAGGATAGTTTAACTGCACCATTGCTCTAGGCTTATTATGACTTTGATTGTGTTTATACGTCCATGAACCGGGTATTCAAGAGGAGGATTATAATGCAGATGTTTTCAGAATGTAGAAGATTTATTTCTTTAGATTTAGGAGGATTTAAGCATGCACAGCGTATAGATTTGGTATAAATTGGAACATGGCATATTTAATCATTCATTTAATATATAATTTCACTGTTTGGCATACAATGTATTGTTCTTAGAAGGGTTTCATTAAAATGAAATCCAGTGAGCACATAAGATTTCAATACAGAGCTGCAGAGTAAATTAATTTATTTAAACAGCTTAATTTGTTTATCCTATTTATTTATGTGTGCTTTTACAGCACGCCTTATGAGATGGAGAGAGCAAAAGGAATGCACAGGACAAGAAAATATAATTACTGCACAAATAAAACAGATAATGAGCTTTATTCACATATAATACAACATAGCAGACAAACTCTATGAGAAAACTATATATACTGGCTTTATCAATTCATTTGTAAAACAGCCTTTAACCCCAAGAAAACATGGGTTTGAACTATGCAGAAATGGAAAATAAATTAATTTAAGACCTTAACTCATTTTTTATATCCTTGCTTCATAATTCCACAATCAATAATATAGTCTATAGTAATTTTTTGTCTTTATCAAAACTAGCTGCAATAACAAATGGAAATGCTACTAATAATAAATTGAAATACTCTGGAGCTCTAAAAAGTCTTAGTGATAAACTAATGGTGCTGGAATATCAATATAAGCTGTTTTCCTTACTAGAGATTTTATGCAAAAAAGATAGATTTTGTCTGTGGTAAAATATTAACTTTACATTTAGACTTCACTTTAGAATTTTCAGAAAAGGACATGTGCAAAAATGTGTTCAGTAAATAACTGGGATGATCAGAGCTATTTTGTAACTTCTGCAAAATGCCACTTTTGTACAAGTGAGTCTACATGACACAACAAAGAAACAGAATTTACTGCGCTATAATCCTGACAATAGAAATCAGGTAGGTTACTGTCTGCTGTCCAGTATTTTTCCTAAAACTTGTCTACTCCCAGGACAAATTCAATTCCACTTAATTAAAGATATCTCTAGAGAATCTGATGTTGGCTTGTACTGTAACTAGGCTTGTTGTCTCTCAACAAATAAATAAATAAATAAATCGAATCTGAGTGACTTTGCTTTGCCAAAATTAAGTATGAGGAGGAAACTGCGCAGGGTTCAGTTTGAAATCAACACATCTGAATGTAAGTATCTAAATGCAGTTTTGACACATGAACTAAAGATGAAACTTCAGAGACACCTGTGTCTAGGCTGCTATGTGAAGGGGCTCACCTTGAAGGTAAGTTGTCTCCCATTTCAGTCAATTGAGATATACACAATAAAGTCAATGGACCTTCCTCCAAAACCAGACACCTACAGCTCAATTCAGCTGCTCACACGTGAGCCATTTGAGCCACTGAAGGGTTTGAGATGTCCACACTAGGTTGACAGACAGGACCTACAAAATATCTACTGCCTTCTGGAGTGGCAGCAGGATGCCAAAAACACTATCCTTGCACTTACTGGCTGATGAGCTGAATAGTTCCCAAAACTCTACTGACAGTATCTACTAGAAAACAAGAAATACAGAATTATTTATTATTATACTTGTAAAATATAACCTTCACTAGCTACCTTTTCTCTCCGTTTTTTGAAGAAGGTTATCAGTAGTAGTCAACATGGATTCACAAAGGAGAAGTCATACTTGACCAATATGATAGCCTTCTACGATGAAATGACTGGCTGGATAGATGAGGGAAGAGCAGTGGA
>NW_009623914.1:0-27162 GCF_000690535.1 Cariama cristata | reverse complement strand
GCCCCTCGACCTCTGCCTGAAGAAGGGGGAGTTCTCGCTTTACCCAGCAGGGCACTACCAGACGCCCCTGGGGTATGAGCGGATAACGACGTTCGACAGCAGCGGGAACGTGGAGGAGGTATGCCGGCCTCGCACCAGGATGCTCTGCGCCCAGAGCACCTACACCCTGCCAGGGCCTGGCAGCTCTGCTACCTTGCGCATCACCGCCGCCGAGAAGAAGATGCAACAGCCCTGCACCAGCGCCACCCTGAACCGGCTCACGGTCCCCCGTTACTCCATCCCAACAGGGGATCCGCCGCCCTACCCCGACATCGCCAGCCAGCTGTCCCAGGGCAGAAGCATCGCGCAGAGGCTGGACAGCAGCATCATTCATGCGACTCTGCGGAGGAACAGCAGAGAGGCAGCCCTGAAAATGGCTCAGCTGGTGGATGGTCAGAGAGCCACCTTGCAACTTCCCCCGAAAGCCAAGAGCAGCGTTGTGACGGCGCAGTACCAGCCCAGAGTGCCCACTGCCTTGTACACCTGCAGCCAATGCAGCAACAGCGGCAGCAGTGGCAGCAACATGAGCACTGGCGGTGTGGGCAACATCACTGGTGCCAACGCTAGTAGCAGCACTTCCAGTATTGGTGGCATGAGACCTGACCTGAGCACGGGGAGTGGCTCCCAGCACAACTCCGTCATCGCTCACTCTGTCAGTACTTCGCCTCTGGCCTCCCAGTCCTCCTACAGCTTGCTGAGCCCGCCTGACAATTCCCGTGACCGAGCGGATTATATCAACTCCGCCTTCACGGAGGATGAGGCCCTTTCTCAGCACTGCCCGGTGGAGAAATCAATACGGCATGTACCCGTGGCCTTGACGGAGGCTGCCCTCGGTGTAAAACGGCCACCACCATACCAGTGGGACCCTATGGTGAGTGAAGAGATATGGGTTCCTCAGGAAAGGACATCTCAGAGCTCAGTGCCCAACCCTCTAAAACCTACTCCGCTCATCATTGGTCAAGCTCAACATCTGGATATGTCTCGAGTGCCGTTCGTTTCCCCCAAGTCTCCAACCAGTCCCACTGCCACTTTCCAGACGAGTTATGGGGTTGGAGTACCTTACCCAGGAAGCTACAATGCCCCTGCCCTTCAGGGAATGCAGCCCCCCTGCTCCCCCAAAGAAGCTCTGGCCCCAACACAGTTTGCACAGCAGGAGCCCGCAGTCGTGCTTCAGCCAGGTTATCCATCCAACCTCTCCTATTGCTCTTTGCCACCCATGTACCCGGGAAGTAGCGCCTGCTCTAGTTTACAGCTGCCACCGATCGCCTTGCACCCGTGGAGCTCCTACAGCGCCTGCCCACCCGTACAGAACCCCCAGGGCACGTTACCCCCCAAGCCCCTCCTTGTGGTGGAGAAGCCGGTGATGCCTCCCCCGCCGGCAGAGCTGCAGGGCCACGTGGGCACAGAGGTGATGGTGGAGACTGCAGACACCTTCCAGGAGGTGCTCTCCTTGACAGAAAGCCCCGTTCCTCAAAGGACGGACAAATTTGGCAAGAAGAGCCGGAAGCGCCTGGACAGTCGAGCCGAGGAAGGAAACGTGCAGGCTATCACCGAGGGCAAGGTCAAAAAGGAGGCAAGGACGCTGACTGACTTCAATTCGCTAATATCCAGCCCTCGGCTGGGGAGGGAGAAGAAGAAGGTCAAGAGCCAGAAAGACCAGCTGAAGTCCAAGAAGCTGAACAAGACAAATGAGTTTCAGGACAGTTCAGAGAGTGAGCCAGAGCTTTTTATCAGTGGGGATGAACTGATGAACCAGAGCCAGGGCAGCAAAAAGGGTTGGAAAACCAAAAGGAGTTTGAGGACAGCCAGTGAGCTGGACGAATTCAAGTGCCGGAAGGCCAGCGAGAAGGAGGATGGGAGGCTGGGCAGCCAAGGCTTTGTGTACGTGATGGCCAACAAGCAGCCGCTGTGGAACGAGGCGACGCAAGTCTACCAGCTGGACTTCGGAGGGCGGGTGACCCAGGAGTCGGCAAAAAACTTCCAGATTGAGCTGGAAGGACGACAGGTAGGAGGGGGTGGCACACGCGGGCCAGGGTAGGGGACAGGGGGTGGGAAAATCATGCCAGAAATAAGCTCTGCCTCTCATGTGGCCAAGTGTCCCCTGCTTGTGTTAGCTGCTCCATGAGAAAAAGCTTTGCCACGTGGTTGATAAAAAACAACCATCAAAGGTCTCGATTGAGAATGGAGGGTGAAGTTCAGTTGTAAAGTGAATGTACAAAGTATGTTTGGTCTTACTGCAGTCGGACACAGGAATAAGGGACTCTGTTAGTCTCGCTGGCTGTCACTGCTGGAGGTAGGTGGGTTTTGTAGGAAACACAACAGATGTCCCCAGCGGTAGCTGCATTTGCCGTCGGTGGTTGTGGATGGCAGCTAGCTGAGTGAACGTTGCTCCCTTCTTGTGACGCTCACAAAGGGTAGCCAGTCGGCGGATAGCTAAGGCAAAGACAATAGACGGGCAGTTAGGTTCCCTCCATGCCGATACTTCCCCTTGTGGGTTACCAGGGGCTGGTTCTTAATGCTCGAGGAGGGAGGCACTGACCTTCCCCAGAACAGAGTGCTCCTGGGCGGCTTCCTAACTGCCCGTGGGTAGAGGGGTCTGTGGATAGTATGAAAAATCAAAACACTTAATTTTAGACTCTCTCGCCTTGGCCCAGGTGGGATGTAACTACACCAAACCCAGGCTATTAAGTGGTACTAATCAGCAGGGCACTGGACTGAGACTCAGGAGGTACTTACTTCTTTCCTTGTCCAGTTATCCTGTCTCTGTAGGTCACATTTGATTTATTAAAGACATCAAGACTCTCAACTCCCTCTGATTTAACTTGGGAGGTAGATGTCTTTAAATATCCCACGTGCATGACCAGTGGTAGTCTCTTGGGTTTGTTTGTCTGTAACAGCAGCTCGTGATCGGAGCAATTTGTACCCCTTTCTTTTTGAGTTAAATGGCTGTGGATACATGCCCACGGGCAGCTGTGCAAAATCAGCTGGCCACAGGTTTTGGTGGTGCCGGAACAAAGCCTGACTTGGCTTGCGCAGCCAGCCTCCGTTCTAGCTCAAGGATCTTCGCTGTAGAGCAAATACAATCTGGGCTTCTGATGAAGCGAATGAAAAAGCAGTAGTGGTAGGCCAAACTTCAGATATTCCCTGCAGGAGAACAACGAACAACCTGACTGACCTTGCTTTACATTTCAAACAGCTCCCACTGCCCCTGGGCTAATTCTTTCTCAGTGTAATTATGTGCTAGTGAAGTTTATGCAAAGGAAAACAGAACTGCCAAGAACATAGAACTTAACCAGCTATGAAGTGCTGGAGTCAGGAGAGTGGTTATTCCTCTTCCCTGAAAGTGCCTTTGAAAACAAAATCTGTTTTCCTGACGGGCTGACGATAGGATCTCTCCAAGGGAGTGAATGGTATTTTCCTGCGGGAAGCGTGATGCTGGTGCAGCCCACATCTGCTGAAGTAACTGGTGACAATCTACTTACACCAATGCTGGGTACAGTCTAGCGCGTTTTAACGCTCGCTTTACTCTTATAGAGTCAAGTATTGCAGTCAAATACTCTATACAGACCAACAGTACAGTGCTTTTACCCTTCTTTGGCATCATACCCCATTCTGTGAGGGGCCCCGTTCGTATCAGCGCCGGAGGTGAGGTGGTTGTACAAAGGAGCAAAAACATTTTGCTTTTATTCTTCTCTGGTTCCTTTTCTGTGGTTCACTTTTTTTGACCTTGTTCTCTTTTTCCTTCCCTTCTCCTCTTCTCCTGCTTCCCAGGTGATGCAGTTTGGAAGGATTGATGGCAATGCTTACATTTTGGACTTTCAATATCCATTTTCTGCAGTGCAAGCCTTTGCTGTTGCTCTGGCTAATGTGACTCAACGCCTCAAATGAACAAGCAGAGACTGGAGAGAGGAAAATGTTAACCTTCTCATAAAGTCCAAACCGGAAAATGTCAGGGCAGCCTGCTTTAGGTGTGCAGAGGTGCCTGGGAGCGAAGGCGGCAGTAAAACTGGAAAAGTCTCTTGGTGCCCACCAGAAGGGCATTAACTCTAATCAGTCACGGGGTAGAGGGTGGGGGGCTGTTTTCTGTTTTGTTTGTTCGTTCGTTTATTTGTTTTCAGGTTTGTTTGGGTTTTTTTCCTTCTTTTTAAGCGTTGTCCTGGGTCTCAGAAAGAGCGAAGGGCTGGGAGCCATTCAGTGTTACGTGGAGAAGCGTGGCTTTTGGCTTGTTGTGGTGGTTCTGCCGTGTTTGCTACAGTAGCTGATGTAAGCTCATAGGGGGATTAAAAAAGACTGCTCTTTTTGATAGACTGCCTTATATCATGCTGTTCTTTTTAAAACAGGGAACATAACTTTTTTTCTGGTCCAGTTTGTACTCCTCCTCTACTACTACTACATCAGTGATAGCAGCAAAAAAAAGAAAAAAAAAAAGAAGTTGTAATACTTGAAGACACATGTTTCTTCTCTGATCTCTGATAATAACTGAGCACCACAAGTTCCAAGGAGGCTTATGTAGGTCAATGTTTAATTTATAAATATTGCTGTATTATTCAGAAGAGAAACAATTGTTACCAATGGGTGGTTTAAAACCCCACTGTATCAAAGAAGTTGATGTCTGCTTGTTTTGTGTGCTGTTATTGGGGATAAACATCTTTCAGTAAGTGACAGAAGATAGAGGAGGAAATAATTAACAAGCATTGCTTCTTTTGTTATTGGGGATAAACGTCTTTCAGTAGGTGACAGAAAATAGGGGAGGAAATAATCATGAGCGTTGCTTCTTTGCTCGTATTGATCAGCAGTATTCTCCGATTTGGCCTGTAGTTGGGAGAGGTACAGTGTGACCAGATGTACCTCTGAGGCCACGCCTGTACATGCTCCTCATTTAAATGTGTTTACACTTTATAAACAAAGTCCTTCAAGCGAATGAGAAGGCCCAGTGTATTCAGTCTTCTTAGCAATCAGTATCAATCAAGTTCGACGACAGTGTATCAGTGCTTGAATTAGGAAGGAGACAGAAGTGTAGCAAGCCATTACAAGAAGCAGTTTCATCAGGAAAGCAATTTCATTACAGGAAACATCATGGCTGGCTGGAGAACAAATGAGTTGAAAGAGGAAGGAAAAATTGGACAGAATCATCCCTTTTATCACCTTGCTACTTGAGTAGTCCTTGTGACTGTGGTTTGAGAATATGATGCTCCAGCTAAGAGCAAGAAGCCAAAGTTTACATGGAGCGTTACAGAGGAAGGCTTAATAACGGTAGCGTGACTCTGCAGTTCTTTCTGGCGGACGTGCAGACCTGTTGAGCATTTTAGAAGGGTTGCTTGCACAGAAGAGTTTCTGTGTTGTCTGTGTGTTGTGTGCATATTTATTTGCATTCTCTCTTTCCTCCTTGCCTGCATTTTGCTACAGAATATGTTTTGATACGGAAGTAGTTTCCCCAGTAATACACAAACCCCAAAACTATTTGTGTAATTATTTGGACATTAGATTACAAAACGTAACTGCAGATTTCCTTCAGAAATTACTCTTTTGAAGTGAAAGGCACACTGCGAAAGGTTGGTTGAGGTGTCAATGACTGCTTTGTCTGTCTTTCATCCACAGTTTAACTTCTTACTTAAAAAAATCGATATAACTTAAGATGAATAGTTGTGATTTTCTCTCTTTGCTTTTCTTAAATCCTAATGGTAGGGCAGAGGTGTGCTGCGTTTGATTCATTCTAGCGGAAGATATCGCATAAGGTAAGACCCTGCTGTAGTAGAAGTTATCAATATGCAGTGAGCTTCTCACTTCTGCTCTGCTGAGACTTCTAGAGCTGTACAGCGCAGAGGGAGGAATGCCAGAGAGGAGTTTCAGAGAGTTGCAAAGGGAGATGACGAGGCAGATCATCCATGGGTAATGTCCCGCAGGGTAAGTCCAGGAAAAACCACCTGCAAGATGGTTTCCTTGGAGAGAGGAAGCAGAGGTAGGAAGGAAGGAGAGGGGAAGTAGATGGTACCGTGCCTGTATTATCCCAAAGCTCGGCAGCTTCTGCTTGTGCGTGGGATTGGTCAGGCACAACATTCCCCTTGGCATCTGGCAGATTGTTGTTTGCTTTAATTAATTAATTTTGTTTCCATCAGTTCTCTGGGCCCATTTGTATTCTTTCTCACGTGCATGATTTATTCAGCAGTTTGACTGGCTGTATGTATAATGTGTGTGGAACGGAGGAACTGAAATGGATTTGGTTCTGATCCCTTTAACATCAATGGAAGTGTTTCCCTGGGATTTTTTGTGGAGGAAGCACTCTTAAGCCCGTTGTCTCTCTTGAGTTATACGCTGTATAAACAGTAGGTTGAATTCTCAGTCCACTACTTCCAATACACAAGGAGGAAGGTTGGCTAATGCGAGTCCTCACCTGCCCTGAGGCCTGGGCTAACCAGTCATACCCAAGTTAGAGTAGAACAGGCATGCAGTGAAGACCAGAAGAGAAGAGACTATGGCTGGCCGACTGGCTTGCTGCCAGCCACATGTTAGAAATGGTCTGCTGGAAGAAACATCACCTGTAGTTTTAAGCCAAAATTGTTAGTACGTGGAAACAACATGAATGGTTTTTTCTGAACAAAATCTAATCTAAATAGAAGGACTTCTGCATGCATTTTTTTTTTAACCTTCCGGGGAATAGTATGCCTCTTGACTTGGTTCATTGCCAAATTTTTCCAGTTGTCAGCAGTTTTGTGCTAATGGAGAACCAAGAAATGAAACCCAATACAACAAGTAACAGAGTTAGTAATTTGGTTTTATTGGTTCAGGTCATGATTGCATCCTTCTGATGGCCCTTACAAAGAGCCTTGGCATAGAAAGAGACCTGGTTTCTGCCCCAGCAAAGCACAAGGAATCATTATCCACAATTAGGAAAATAAATGCAATTTCCAACATCCTCCCATCTGCTTGTCAGAAAATGCTATAGGATAAGATAATCTTCTCTCTTTTTGAAAATAATTTAACAGAGTTCCTTTAATTGAGGATTTTAATGACGTAGAGTGTACCCAGTATTAGAGAGAGAAAATACTCTCAAATATAGAGAGTTTTAATGAAAGGAATGGGAATTACTTAAATGTCTGAGTGTGCAACTGGATCCTAAATTATACAAAGAACAAGTCGAAGTGACAGTTGTTTTATTTTTCATTGAGATACAATATAGCCCCCTCCCCCAAATAATCACTTAAATCCTGAAGATCGCTATTGCATTCAGCCAAAAGATAGATGTTACAGTTTATATTTCATTAGTAAAACCTGGATTTTCTGTAGATAACTAAGTTGTTCTAGGAAGAATGTAGCAAAGTGTTCAGAAATACCTAATTCTTTTATACATACAGTAATTTCCAGTAGTTAAATACATTTTTTTGAAAGCTTTTTTTTTAGTTGTGCAATAATTGTGACAGTCTAGGGGTTTTATGGGTTTTTTTGTTGGTTTCTTTGTTGGCTTTTTTTTTAGGGAGTTTTGAGTGGGTTTTTTTAAAGATAATTTAATGCAGATTTCCTGTTAATGTCCAAAAGACAAATTATTTATCTTGCGTAATGTAATAAGTGATTTAGGGATTATTTTATTACTATGGATCAGTGAGTTATACACACTTTCTTATTTATATTTAAAGAGCATCGTTGTAAGTAGTTGTTTTCTAGCAGTATGTTTTGCTGCAAGAAGTTAAAAATGCACATAGGAAGACTTGTTTTTGCTGGATAGTATGCGAAATTTCATAATGCAGGCAGGCAAAAATACTTTTTTTTGGCAGCTGAATGCAGTGAGTTTGCTCTGGAGGACTGTGTAGACTGCAGAGAGTGTAGATGACTGCTTTGGGACCTGCAGAAATCTGTCCTTCTCCACTGGTTTCCTCCTTTGTTTCTAACTATATTTCAGTTGGGAGTGGTTTTAAAAATACAAGGTTTGATTGGCTTTCCCTCCTAGTACAGTGCTTTTTCTTGAGATACATATAAGGAGTGTTAGGTGATAAAAGAGGGTATAATGATAGAGGCTCGGTTTGTAAGAAGTTCATTGCATGGTTTAGCAGGGTTTGGCAATGATGTAATTCAGCGCTATGCAGAGATAGAAGCACATGAGGTTGCAGTGAGCTAGCTGAGGCACAGGAGATCGTGTCGCAGGAGATGAATTTTCCTCTGCTCAGACTAATAACGCTCCTTCTTCAGCTGGGCTCAGTTGATTCCAAGACAGCCATGGTGCTTCTGATACCCGAGCTAGCGCAGCACAGAGCTGATGGAGCTGAGCCCTGACACTGCCTGCACCAGCTTTGCCTCTTCAGGATGCTCCGTTGGAGATGTGGTGGAGCGGGCGTTCATCCACGCGTCCAAGGGCTGCTCCAAGAGCAGCATGAAGCTGCTGTGGGGTTTGGCTCCAGCACCTTTGGGCAGAGAAAGTGCCGATGCCAGCCAGTGGCCATGGTGGCCATTTGAAGTCAGAATCTGCTCCCCTGGAGTTGCAAAGGGATGCAACAACAACAAAAAAATTGCTCTTTTGAAAAAATATGGTTGATATCCTGGAAATATAGCTCCTAACAGAGTCTAAGAATGGATACTTAGTCTGGTATGAAGTGCACCATGCGTGGAGTGGCAAATTTTAGCTTGAAACAGCAAGAATATCATGTTTCTGCAACACCCTAAGAAACTGTGAGAAGGAGGGGGGTAAAAGAGGGAAAAAAGGAATTATCACAATAATTTTGCGCTGGGTTCTAGAGGTGTCGGTAACATGTGCCGTGGGCTTCCTGAATATCGCTAAATCTGCACACAGGTTCATCTCAGTCAGATAAATTTGCTCTCATGCCACCACAAGTAAAACAGTTCCACATTGCTCTCTCCAGTTTTGTTCCATTGTTTTTATGAAGATGGATGAAGGTTTACCGGTGTTGGACAGATACCTGATTTTGCTGAAGCCTCGAGCCTAGACTTTCTGTAGGTGCAGGCTTTCCTTGATGTGTCTTTTTAGTGTCCTCTCGGAAACTCCAAACAGATTTCGGAGCTTCCCTGATTGTTGCCTCAGACCATTTCTGTGCATTTGCTTTTTGCAGCCTGATGTGTGTGATCCTATGTTCTCCCTGTGCCATGTTCCCTGTCAGAAACAGTTTAAATCCTCATATGAAGGGAGCAGCACATGCAAAAACTGATTTGATTGAGAGAAAGGGGAGAGAAGACAGAGTAAGTTTTCACTAGCTTTTAAGAATGTGTTTCCCAGAGCAACAGTTTGGAAGTTGCACATTTCTGCAGAGCCCAAACCTCTCCAGACCAGTAAGTCTGACTTGGAGGTTAGGAACGGATGAGTCGCTGGCATGGCATGCTGACAGAGGGCCAACTTCTAGCCTCACTACGTGGTTACACCAAGATACATAAGAGAGTAGAATCCAACCCAACATGTACTTTCCCATTACTGTGTGGTTATAAAGTAGGAATGACTTACATGACCCATATATCCACTTAAGAAAATAATAAAGCATTAGCCGTCAACTATATTGACAGTTCTGTGTAAGCCCCCTTGAAGAATGCCAGAAGTAGAATCCTGGCCACAGAGCAGTCGTTCAGATTTTTGCCTTTTATTCCCATTTCTAGGATTCCATCACAGGAGAGCAAGCTGTTTATGTTATTTAGAGATTGGCGTAATGGTTTTGGCAGTATAAGAGAGCAAGTGTTATCATACCGCTGACAAAACTGGAAAAATCCTGGTAGATTAATTTTTTCATTTTCAAGTCCCTTCACCATCAAGGCAGGCACAGTCCTCCTCCAGCAAATACCAATTTAGAGTCCTGCTACCCTCAGGAGTAATCTGCAGGTAGGCACCACAGGTCCTCTTTGCAGGACTGGAATTTACATGCACCATTCTCGAAGGAATAAGATTAATTACTACTTGTGAACAATGAGCTATGTGAATTATTTTATCTTTGTGTTCATTTAATTTTCTTCTTAAAAAATCCTGCAGAGAAGTTTTAAGATTAAAAGACTCAGCTTTGCGTGTTGCCTGTTATCTCTGAAGATGTAGCAGGAGATAATTCCTTTGGACAGTTTGATTGTTGCTGCATCTAGAAAATTAGATTTTTAAGACAAAAGCAATTAACCAAATAAAAGAATGAAATAGGATTCAATGAAGCAATTCTTGCTAAGAAAATTAAAAATTTCACCCTTCAACTTTTGATTTTGCAAATGGATCTATAATGAGAAATTTGTGCTTCGAGGCAAATTGTTGTGAAGCGCTATGCAAGTGCACAGGTTTGCTGTCCCAGAGCTGACTGCAGGATCAAAACAACATGATTTTGTGAGACTTGAATAAATGAAAACACCGAATACTTACCTATCCAGAGTGTTCAAGGAAAAAATGAGATGGTACAGCCTGCCGGTTGCTTTTTTATCCTTGCCCTCCACTTTACATTATGACAAATTTAAAAAAAATTAAAAAAAAAATGTTCTGATCAGCAATTCTGAATCCTGACGAATGTTCTCTGTTTGTGGAATGTTTATCGTCCTGGCCAAGTAGATGGTTTAAGACATGGGTTAAGATTAAAGTAATAATAAAAGAGAAACATTTTGGAACAGTGTGCAGACACCTGAATTTCAAGTATTTCATCGAAATAGTGCTCGGCTTCTAATTCCTACCTGTGTTGTTTCAAACTATTTGTTCAGAAATTTCCTGATTTTCCCTTTGTTCCTTTTGTTTGCTTCGTACATGTTTTGCCTTTGGTTGCCTTTCGTTTCACTGTTTCTGCGTTGGCTGCTTCTTTTTCTTTTCGTTTGTTGTGCGTTTGGGGAAGGGTATGTCTGTTCAAGATCTCGTTGTTTATTGTAGATAAAATATATGGTGTTGTGGAATAGCATGGGGATGCATTTGATTGAAAAGGCACTGTAGTGTTTCCTGAAAAAGAAGGGGAGTTGCATTTGTTTATAAATGCATTATTATTTTGGTACTACAACTTTGAACATGATTTGGGATTTTTTTTTTTTTTTTAATTTAATGAGCATATAGTCATGCAGGTGCATGCGTTCTTAAGCTAGCAAGCCCAGCATGTTTTTCTTAAGGCTTTTGAAAATTTGGTACACAATTTGTGTACTTTTACGTACCTATACTATTTTTTACATATATTTTTTGGAATCTTAAGTTTTTTGTTTCGGTTTTTTTTTCTCTCCTCAGTATACCATGGTATACCTGGTTTCCATTGTACTTAAAAACTACCCTGATCTGCCTCTCCTTTTATGTATCTTGTGTAATAGATTTTGCAGGAGGTGCCTAGAAAGCATTGTTGGTTTCCCTATAAAAATGTGGTTTGTCCAAATTCTTTACTGTCTACATGATTGAGAGATGGACTGATTGCCCTATTTTTCCTTGATGATTTGGAGTTGTAAGAGTTGTCCAGCTGTTGCTTAATAAAATTTTGCAGACTAGAAAATTCCTGGCTTGTTCTTGTTGCATTCTGCATCTTGTCAAGCACCTTAAATAGTTTTAAAGCAGATGACAAATCTGCACTGGAATGACCTGAATCATACGTAGCCAGATGCCGTTATGCTTTCTCTTTTCAGTAACTGTATCTGCAAGTTCCACTGAACCTGATGCCTGTACCAGCCCATCGTACTTTGTGTCATTCATATGGGAGGATGGATGGCAAAGATTTCGTGGTAATAATGTTTCTAACTACCGATTCTTGTGATATTTCTCCTCTGCTTGCTTTCCTTTTTAAGGAAATTACCTTTGGGGTTTGTGGTACTTCTCATTTTGTCATTGATATCCTGGAAACTTTAACGTTACCGCAAGGGATTCCTCTGCCCTGTCATCTTTAATGACAGAATAAAAATGCTGTGATGGCCAGTGTTCATTCTCTGGTTTTTAACTAAAATAAGCATTCCGGGGGCTGAGAATATAAAAACGGTGGTAAAGTAGCTTACCTTGCATAATAAACATCCCAGCTATAGCACAAATGAGAGCATCCTGGCATGGATCCTCATCATGGACCCAGGTTACCGGCAGAGTTTTGCAGGGGTCTGTGCTGAATCCCCTCACTTGTTCACCACAGTCATGGGTGGCCTTGAAAAGAGTTTGCACATTGAGCTACAGAGGTTACTGATGATATGGAGTTACTCGAAATAGTAAAGGCAATGGCCAATTGTCAGCAATCTCAGAAAGTCTTTGTGAAACTTGGCAATAAAATGGCAGGTGAAACTCGGTGTAGGTAAATGTAAAGTGATACATACGGGGGGAAAAAAAATCCAAACTTGACATTTGCAGTAATGGTCTCTGTAGTGGTCTCCGCTAGTCAGGAGAGACCTCTTGAGCGTTTGATAGAAAGCTCTCTGAAAACATCAAGCTGGTGTTCAGCAGCAGTCAAAAGGGGAAAATAAAACGTTGCTAATGATTAGGAAAAGAATTGACAGCAAAGCAGAAAATACAGGATCACTGTATAAAATTGCAATTCACCACATTTTGCACACTGTGCAGTACTGGTCCCCTTGTCTCAGAAAAGCTCGAAGTCTAGAGAACATTCACAGAAGGCACAAATCAACTTCTGTATCACAAATGACTCTGAAAGCTAGCACCCTTCACTCTGGAAAAGAGATAGCTTAAAGGGATTGCTAGAGAGCCACCAAAACAGGAGTGTGGAAAGGTGGGTAGGGATTGTCTGTTCATAGGATCACAGAATGGTTTGGTTGGAAGGGACCTTAAAGCCCACCCAGTTCCAACCCCCTGCCCTGGGCAGGGACACCTCCCACCACACCAGGTTGCTCACAGCCCCATCCAACCTGGCCTTGAACACTTCCAGGGATGGGGCAGCCACAGCTGCTCTGGGCAACCTCTGCCACTGCCTCACCACCCTCACAGTCAAGAATTTCTTCTTGCTATCTCATCTAAATCTTCCCTCTTCCAGTTTAAAGCCATTGCCCCTTGTCCTGTCACTCCAGGCCCTTGTTGATTGTCTCTTCCTTGTCTGTTGATTGTCTCTTCGTGCAGAAAAACCAGGAACTATACAATGAAAATAAAGTGAAATAATAGTGGGGCAGGAAATCAAACAAAGGAGGTGGTTCTTCAAGGAGGTGAGTAGCCAAAGCCACGTTGCCAAAGGATGCTGTGACACAAGAAGTTTACAAGAATTCAAGCGAGACTGGAAAAGTGTCTCTTTTCGGAAGAGAGATCCGTTGGGACACTAAACAATCTACACCAGGAGCAGAAAGTTCCCTGAGCTGAAAACAGTCAGAGGCTGGGAGAGTGTTAGGGGAAATACTGTATGGATTTGCTCTGTTCTCACTCTTCCTGACGAATCTGCAAATGGCTGTTGCAGGAGACAAAGCTCGGGGCTTAAATGGATTCTCCCTGTGAACTGGTGTTGCCATTTGTACGCCAGCATTTCTAAAACAAGCTTAAACCTGGAGTGTTAGCCTCCGGGAATGAGGTGTAGGAGGAGGATTCCTGACCTGGTGTCTGAATGCTTTGCACTACAACCATGGAAAGTCCCCTTCCAGTATCAGCCCTGCCCAGGGAACGAGTGCTGGGGGTCTGCCAACATTCGTGAAATCTCCCTTAGCTCTAGATGAGTTTTCAGGTAAAATTAAACTTCTGCTAAAATGCAGAAATTAAGAAATCCGTTGTTAAGTTTGGAGACAGAGAAATGGAACCGCAGTGCAGCTTCTGGACATGGCGCTCTGCTTTGGCCTCGTGCTTTTTTGCTTTTTCCTTTGGCTAGTTTTGGTCTTTCCCTGGGCAAGTAACTGGCCTGGTGAACTAAGCTGATTCATGCAATTTCCTTTTAGATCGAGGTTCCAGCAGTTTTCAGGTTTTTCTCTCTCTGTGTAGGATATTGACTTAAAATATAGTCATCTTCTGCTTCCCTGCCCTTTTTTAGTGTTAATTTGGGGGTTCTGCCAGCTACAGCACCGGTAATTGAGTCAATCAGGGTAACAATCTGTATCTGCTCCTGGAACTGAGCTAATGCGGTGCGGTTTGTTGCTCTGGAAGATCATTTTTGGAAGGCCCCTCTCTGCTGGGTGCAGCCAGCTACATTTAACACATGTAGTCACTTGTAGTTTGTAAATAAACTTCAAATGTGCTGCGTCGTCTTCTGTACATGTCGGTACAGAAATGTGACTAAATGAGACCACCGGAGCTGTAACCGGCTCTTGAGAGAGAGGAGGCCTGAAAGGAAGCAAACAGATTTGGGGGAGATGACTGCTGGAGCGTGCCTGCCTGGAATGGCAGGTGACGCAAACGCAAAATTTATCAATTAACAGGGGCTGCAGTAAACAAATAAAAATGTGAGCCTTTAGGAAAATATCCTAGAAACATCCCTGTGATCATTTTCGTGCCTCGTAGAGGGACTAATAGCATTTACTTGTTCTTTTTTATATATGACTGTGGTGGTTGTGGATAATAGTGCTATCCTATCTTTATGATTCAGATGAACAGAAGGGCTGTTTGTGCCCAGTGCCCTCTATTTACGCCGCCTGGTTTAGAGGTCAGGACACGTGAGGGAACAATATTTAAGCAGGGGCTTTTTAATAAGAAGCTGGGAATACAGCAGCTATACATACAGTTAAGCTTGTATATATGATTTAATAACTATTGGCTAGATCATGAGCTTCTTCACCAAGACAGGTTATTGTTGTTGATGTTCTCTGGTTGATGACATATTCCATTTTTTTTATTGGCATTACTACCAAAATAACTATCAGTAATAAAAGAGCAATCTCTACTTAGTGCTGATTTTTTTTCAACAGCAGCCCAGCTTTCATGATGCAATCTTAATGGGATAGATTCAGGAGCTCAGTAATTACCTAGTTGTGAGGGAGTTGTACAAGATTAGAAATAAAAACTGGAGCACTTCATACCAATCGAGATTCATCTCAGACCTTTCATCTCGCTCCTCATCCGTTATAGCTGTCTATTGCGTATTCTCATTTTCTGTTCTGTTTAAAACAGACACATTTCAAATCTTTGTTTGATCAAAGGGAAACCTATTCGTCTGGGGAATGTTTTGCTGTGTTGCATCTCCTGATATTTTTATCCTTTCCAGCTGTTCCATGTTTTCTTCCATTTCTCACTTCCCCACAGAGGAGGAGGGAGGATAGATTTGAACTGTAGTAAGTAACATTTCTTTGTTCTTCTCCTTTCTCATTGCAAGCTGTGGTGATCGTCCTCTCTCTTAAAACAAGAGTGTATCTTTGTTCCCTTCATTGCACAATTTTGGTGAGATGAATTTCTTCCTTTTCCTTTCAAAGCCATTTGGGACTTTTTTTACTTTTTTGTCATCTGAAAGGATGTTTATTTTTGAGAAAAGTCTATATGAGGCAGTTATAGCAAAGGGAAGGTACTAAAGATGATTTAAACATCATGGAGTCTTCTAATTGCCTCACGCAGAGGTGGCCAAGTGCAGAGTCTCATCTTCAGAAGTCACGTAGCTGTGATTTGACTTCTGGGTGACTTCTCTATCTCATTTTACGATGCTTTCTAATGAGGGAAGCAACCTCGTTTTCATCAGATCTATGAACATACCTTGGGATTTTTCTCCTTGAGCTGGTGTGGTAGCTAGCATAATCTGAGGTGGCAAAGATTGATTTTGACAGGATTTATTTGCACGGCTTAGAGAGTCGCTAAAACCAAGATTCCAGTTTCATTCATAAATCCACTGCTAATATTCCTATTTATATGATACTAATGATTTTATCTGCAGTTTAAAAAATATTCAGGTTTTAGCAGATTTGAATTGTGTCTGATCAACAGAACATATCAGTGAGTGTGAAAAAAAGAGTGGACATCTTTCCAGAAGCCATATGTGTAAGTCACACTGGAAGTTCTGCTATGAACTCCAGAAGATCCAGCTGCCGATGACGTGTTCCCTCAGGCCATAAATTGAGAGCGCATCATTTGGAGAGCTGCCAGAATCCGCAATTAGATTCCACTTCTGGAGCCTGTGGAAAACTGGAGCGAGAGTAAAATGCCGCAGACCAGGTATCATCAGAAGTACTGCAGGATGTGCACGATGAAAAAGCTCTCCAAAGAGCAAGGCAGTAGCAACTGAGAAAGGAGAGGCTTCGGGGGAGTCAGGGAAGTTGTTGCGAGGGAGATCAGCAGCATGTGAGACAGAACAGACCTTACTGCAGAAGAAGTAAGGACAAAAAAACCTCATGAGCTGATGCATAAATATAAACCACTTGTATTCGGATACATCAGTGCAAAATCTACAGTGATGATGCCAGCATCGGTAGAAAGATAGTGGCCATGGAAGCTTTTTTTTTTGGTGGAAATTTTTACTATGTAAAAATTAAATGTGAAGAGAATAAAAATAAAATGGTACATGGTGAGACTGATGACCTAAAATCTAAATATTCTGAAATAGAAAATGTTGCATACAAAGAGCAATTCACATCCATTAGGAAAATATCTTTATTTATCCAAAGATAATAACAATGAACAACCTCATAGAAAGATTGCTTGCATCTGTGAAGTTACAAGCAAGCCAATGAAGAAAAGATCCAAAATGTGCAGCTGTCCTAAGCTGGAGGCCAGGTCTCAAAGACCAAAACACGGAATTCATGAAGATAAAGATTTATCATGATCCCAAAGTTGTTGCATTGATCTACTATGTGTAGATTACTGAGTGCAAGAGACAAAGTTGAAAACAATTTCATCAAAAGAACAGATGTTTAAAATAATTTTGAGTACAGTTTTACAGACAACTGATTACATCATGTGTCTTTAAATTGGATCTCTACGTTCTTCTGGAAGAATCTTAGTGTAGCAGGCAACTGAGAAGTAACAAGCTGAAGAGATTCACAGAACAGGATGTACAATGAGATTTGCTCTCAAAATAGTTAAGTTAGGCAGAAATTGTATGAATGACTTAGTAATCATAGGAAACAACTGACAGCCGTGATTCAACTGATTCATTTCAAGATAACACATGAAGACCTGTAAGTACCTATGATTTTAAAATACCAGGTAGGTGTTGAAGCTTGCAGGAGATAAATGCAGTCAGTGCTAATGAGGCAGATGCTGTCAGTCCGTTAACTGCTTGGCCAATTTCCTCTCTGATGTTGTTGGTGACCTATTAAAGTATGTAAAGTTAGGGAAGAAGCACATGATGGTATCAGGAAGAATTGTTTTAGATGTGATTCACCTTCATACAAACATTATGACTAGATATCCAAGTAGAAATAGAAGATGTTTTCAAGTACCAACAGAAAGAATGGAGTTGGAAAGTGCTTCAGAAAGGATGTTGGAGGATTTTCTTAGGAAAAATATTAATTGTTGTGCAACACAGAGAGCCGAAGGAGTCCCTGTGTATTCCCCGGGCACTGGCGACATTGGATGGGGTACAAGTGTGACTCCTGCTGAGATCATCATTGTCTTTGTTACTACAGAATGCATTTCATCATCACCAAGTCATTAGCACTAACCAAATGATACAGAAGCTGCGAAATTTATGTAATGTTTGATGTTGCCAAAAGATGACAAAAAAAGGTGCAGAGAGATGCAACAGAGGCTGCAAAGCACGCATTCAGTTCCAGAGCAGAACTGTGTAGCAATGGAGAAAGGTTTTTTATCCCATCAGCAACTCAGGCCTCATCAAATTTGTGGCAGAAGAGAGTGAGTTTATGTGATAAATTCTCCATGTCATAAATGAGTCCCTGAGCTAATCAGTGACTTGAAAAAAACTCAGACTTCCTAAATTCTCTTATGAAAAGCTGCTGGACTTTTTTGCATGCAGTCTGTGCCTCAAGTGATGGGTACAAATCAGCCACAATTACCCTGAAGACAGAACTATTCTTGAGCTTAGCCTTGGATGCAGCAATATTATGTCTTGGCCAGAATATCAGGTGATTGGAACAGAAGCCTGGACAAGATTCACCGGCATTCATGAAGTTAAACGCTCCTCTGAAGCTGATGTTTGCGGAGCTGAAACAAACCTATGTCTTGTTTGGGATGTTAACACTGCTAGGTGAGGGAAAGCTGGGAGCCAGAAAACTCACGCAGGTGTAGCTCCAAGCCCTGGCGATTTCATCACATGTCTTTGGAATAGAGGTGACGTGCAATCCTGTGAGGGGCCATACTTGGTGTCAGTAAGTTTCTTTGATTAGCCTTTCTTCCCAAATGGATGAAGTAGGTCCCAGCTGTGTTTGGGCCCGCACTGCGTCAGTTCGCCTGTGTACGATTACCCTGGAGTTTGGAGGCGGTTGCTGCAGCACAAAGCTCTTTTGCTCAGTCCTGCAAGCTGCGGGGAAACAACTGGCACCCAGAAGAATCTGGACAGGGAATGAATTTTGGGATCATCACCACTATGGCTGCCTTTCACGTTTATTATCAGCTGTGTCCTCCGTGGTCGATGCACATGTCCAAATCAGTAATGCCTTTGGCTGGAACCGAGAGGTGCAAACTGCAACTCTCTGCCTACCAGAAGATTAAAGATGAAGAGAGATACTGAGTAAAATCATTTCACTGAAGATTTGTGAGATGTGGAGGTGAATTATTTTGTTTGAAATCTTAGAAGTGTTTTATAGTATATGAACATGTTAAGGGAAGATACTATGTTGTCAGTTTATGGTGCTTTTAAACAATGAATGTACGTCATTCTTATTGTATTGGTAATCAAATTTTGACTGATAAATATGTAAAGCTTAAATGTTACAGTGCAAAAAAAAATGTCACCAACAGACAGGGCACTGTTTTAAAAGCTTAATGATCACTTTGAAGCTACCAAAGACGGTAGGATCTGAACAAAGTCTGGCAACACTGATGTCTTCAAAAAGTATTATTAAACTTTGCTTCTTCAAATGACACCAGCAGCTGAATTTTCTGACCTTGGTTCATTGACTCCACGAGCTGAGTCCTGCTCCCAGGAGCTTTACACGCAGCAAGCTCACCAAATTAACTGGATTTTCCTCTCAGGTGGTTCTTGACAATGAGTTTTCTAATGCAGTGACACGGAGAAGCTCTATAACTCAGAGTGATTGAATAAGCCATCGTTTCAGCTCCTCAGTATTGCATCCTAATAGCTTCCCTTTTATTGCCCTGTTCTTTATTTCCCTTGATGTATTCATCAAACCGATTAAAAAGAAGAAAAAAAAAAAAAAATCAAACCAACTTCAAGCAACACTTTGGCTTCCTAGCATGGGCCAGAACACAGCGTGCCAGCCAGCCAGCCCCGAGGGAACCAGATCTGTCCGTGACGGGGGGAGCAGGGGCTTTTCCTAACAGCCCGGCAAGAACGGAGAGGGAGCATCTACAAAACAAACACCGGTTCCTGAGGTGCACCTGCGGCAGGAATAGGAAGGCAAACCCCCTCACCTTACTCCATCGTGCCCGCGTGAATTCACTGAGAGAGGCCCTGCCGATGGAGCAGGGGATGAACGACTGCAGCTGTAGGGACCAAAGAGAATCTTTGGAAAGCCAGAGGAGATCAGGGAACGGCAGACTGCAGCAGTGTCTTATGGTGTGTCACAAAAATAGAGTAAATGTGAAGCACAGATTCTTTGTGCAACAGAAATCACCTGGGACTGCAAAGCAGTGGATTTGAGCAAACTAGCAGGAGGAATATTCATTGTAATTCCCTGAGGGACCAGGCAGTACACCCACGGGCAGCCAGGAAAGACAGCTTGAGTCATCAAAGAATTTGAGTCTTGAGAGCAACGCAGAGCTGTGAAAAAGCAAGTTTTGGTGTGTCCAGTTGCTCATAGTACAGACCCAGTGAGCAGGACCCAGGAGGTAGGCTTAGTTTAAACTGTGACCGATCCCAAGAGCTGTCACTTTAATAATTGTCAGCTCTCTCTTGTGGACAGCAGGAACTGGGTGGAATCCTACTGTAGCTTGAAACTTACTGTACAGCCCCCAAATGAAATGCTTCTAAAGAAATCCCTTTCTCACACAAGGAGGCAAAAGGTAGATGGAGGCATCAGGCAGTGTGTCAAGAGAGTCCAAGCTCCAGAGCCAGTTCTGCAATTTTAGCTCTAAAGAAAAAAAAAATATCTCTCTCCAAAGTACAGGAGCTACAAAGTACATGAGCTAACTTTAAGAAAAAATGTGGGAGTCTACCAGCGATACTTTGTCACCCTGAGCGATGCAAGATGGTATCACATACTACTTGCTGTTGGAGAACATATTGCTAGGCTTGAGCACACTTGACACCTTGCTTCCTTTTCTGCTAAAATAGATGGGTAAATGAAGTGCAAAATTAAAGTACGAAATTAAACATCCTGCCAAACTCGTCCCTCAGACAGTAGAGTTAACGACTTGCTATAATAACCAGAATTGATCTGTGTCAGTTCATCTTGTTTCAGTCTTCTTTCAAAAGGTTGAGACTTGGCTAGTTTGTCATCGAGAGTGGCATAGAGCAGGCTGAAGAGAATTTCAGCCGACTGGTGTGCATTTTTAATGAATTTTATACAGTCTGAGAAGTTGCAGGAGCCTGAGAAAATGCTTAGCTAACAATATCTGAAAAAAGGAAGAAGGTAGCAGGCCGGCCATACTGATTCCAGCAGCAGGCAAAATAATAAAAAGGATGATATAGGAGTTAGTTAAAAACTGGAATATAAGGATGAAAACCATGAGAAAGTAATTTTAGGTGACATGTTATTATGGGGAAAAAAAGAGATCTTGTTCCACTGTGCCCTTTGACACCATTATTTGAGGTTATTACCTCAATTTGTAGATAAAATTTCATTCACAGGGCATTTGATGAAATACTGCCTGGGGTTCCAATAAAGAAATTAGCAATAACTAGTGTGAACGAGGTGTGCTTTAAATGGATTACGAGTGAACCGAGGGATCTCACAAAGTAGCCTGCGATGTGGAATTGTCACTGAGTGGCGTGTTTTGGATAGGAATTTGCAGAGGCAGGTACCAGAGCTGACAGTAAACAGCACTCAAGGGCAAATACAGGGCTGTGATTGATCAAATCTGGACACGGCACGAAACTGCCAGAAAGGCAAACAGCACTAAGGACGAGGCAGTGAAACATTGCAGACAAAATGCATTTTTAATATAGGCAAATGCAAAGTTAGGCATTTAGGAGCAAGGAATCTTCAAAATCAGTAATTTAGACCCGAAAGCTGCAGGTCTGAGTTGGAGGCACAGGTCAGAGCAGACAAGCATCTCAATGTGATACGTTAGCAATCCTGAGCTTTTCTTTCAAAAAGAGCTAGTACGATCCTCAGATTGGCAAGTAGGGCAGTGGCAGGAGGGGAGTGATTTCTCCTGATAAAACACTGGGTCTGCTTCTGCTGTCCAGGCTTTTAAACTACCTTGGAAGAAGGCAGAGTGTTGAAAAACTATGAAGTTCAAAACCTGAAGAGAATGCCTCTCAGCCACAGATTCATCCATTTAGCTTATTTCAGAGAAGAGTATAATTAAATAATTCTCACTACCTTAAAAAACTCAACTGAACTAAAATACTGGTATCAAAAGGCACCTTCATTTCGCAGGGGAAGGCACAACAAAGCACTAATGGCTGGGGGCTGAGGCCAAGTGCAAGAAGCAGCAGCACACATTTAATGATGAAAGTGATTAACACTGGAACAAGCTCAAAGAAGCCGTGGATTCTCCATCCTGCGAAGCGTTCCCATCAAGACTGCTGTAGTTAAATGCATTTGGATAGATGTAGAGGTAGATGTGTGAAACACGCAATGACCAAAGGCAAATTGGCTCCAGAGGCATCGATCGGTATTAGCCAAGGTCTTGGTGGTCCCAGCAGGCAGATGATGACCTGGCTGGAGGACACTCCTGCTGCTTCACCATCTGCACACCCAGGTTTCTTTCTTTCCCACAAGGGGAGGAGAGGGCCTGAGGATGAAGGGTCCGTGTCTTTTGTGGGCTCGTGATTTAACCACACACGTGCCCAGCCCCAGGAGCTTAGAAATACACCCAAGTCCTGCAAATTAGCTGTAGTCCTAAATGGCTGAGTAGGAGACACATTTGTTGGTTTGCGCAAGCAAGAGCTAATTCACTCCAGTGGGCTGCAAACATGTGCTGCAAAACCTATATTATCTCTGGTTTTCTATGACTTTGAAAAAAATGCCATGTGCTATTTATAACTGGGTATTCAATTTTCTGGTTCAGACCAGAAACAACTGGCTGAAGAAAGGACATTCCCAAGCACAGAATAAGACCCTGGTGATACTGCATGTTTCTAGTTAGAGCTAGCAGTATCTAAAGGTTCTTACCATTAATTTATGTGTGACCCTGGAGGTAGGCAATAAGCTGCTTTTAAAAGGAGAGGAGAAGTTTTCCAAAATGTCTGGCACTTTTCACTATGTCCCTGTTAGTTTTAATTGCTTCCCTTGAGATGTACAGAAAACAGCTCAGAAAGAGAAGTATTATAAATAATGGAAAAGTATTATGAAGGCTTCTGTCTGAATAATGACGTAGTGTATGGGGTGCAGGTGCTGGCGGGGGGGCTGCAGGGCCTCTGTGGGAAGAGGTCGGGGCTGCCTTGTGTTGGACACAAATGGTTTCAGCCAGCTCCAAAACTGAACCCAGCATAGGGCACAGTTGAACCCATTGATACCGAAGGGTTAAGCAATTTAGTTAAATTAACAGAAAACCAGGCACGTTCTTTAACCTGGCATCCTAAGGTTGGGAAGCATTAAGAAAACAAAGAACAAGTGATAAAAACAAAGGGATACTGTTATCGAAGTTAGTAGCTAAGAATGCAAAAAGAGACCTTCAAGGGAAGGAGTTATGGTCGTAAAAGAAGCCAAGCTGACGAGCCAGCTGAAAGCCAGCAAAGCTGGTGGGGCCTCTGTGGAAACGTATTTAAGAGCAAGCAGAGGCAGGAGGAGGGAATAAAAGGAGTGGGAAACAGCAGGGGAACACCAAGGTCAGAGGAAGAGGAGGAGGAGGAGAAGGAGAAGGAGGTGCTCCATGGTGGGGTCACCACCAAGGGACTGTGCAGCCCATGGAGGATGGATGGGGGGACGCCCCCCCAACCCTGGAGCACGTACAACCCCCTGGAGGGACTGTGGGCTATGGAGAGGTCCATGCTGGAGCAGGTACACCCCAAAAGAGACAGCAGCCTGTGGAGGATCCACACCAGAGCGTAAGAAAAGAGCGGGAAGGAGGGAGCAGCAGGGAGAAACCTCTGTATCCTGATTGCACCCCCCGACCAGCACCGCCGGTTGCCGCAGTGAAGGGACTGGGTGTAACTCGCAGGGTGGGGGGGACTGGGGGGAGAGGTGCCTGGATGAAGATGAGCCTAAGAAAGTTGGAGAAAAGGTGGTTTCCTTAATGTGTAGATGTTTCTTTGGGGTTTTGGTTTGTTGGGTTTTTTTCCCCCCAGTATCCAAATCAGTACTCAAATATTTATCTCAATTGACAATAAATTAAGTCCAATTCCCTGAGTAAAGGCTGGTTTGCCCCCAGCAGTAATTGGCAAATCATCTCCCTGTCTTTAGCTCTACCCATGAGCTTTTTTGCTCCTGTTTTCATTTTCTCCCCCGTCCAGCTGGTTGCAGGGCAGGGTGGGGAGTGAGCAAGTGGTTGGGTGCGAGTTTGGCTGCCCATTCAGAGTCACACCCCCCTCCCCATTTTTAGTCTGAGACGATATCATTTACAAGGTTATTAGTCATTAGTGCCAAATATTCTTGAGAGATGAGATGTTATCTCACAAGAGACCTGACTTTCAAAGGAAGGGTAATAGGCATCTTAAAATCAAACCAAAGATGTTTTTCTTAAAATAGATGCAATAAAACTGGCAGGATATGCCATTACATGTGTTTTCTCAAACATTATGGAACTTTTTAGAAAAATACAGCTATGTGGTTTGAACATTTTGTTTAAATTTTTCTCTAAAGTACACTTGCAGCAATACTCTCTGTAAGAACTGAGAAGTAAAGTTGGTGATCTATTTCATTGACCAAGGTAACAAAATACAAAAAGTAAGTAGCAATTAAAAATATGCAGTTTCTCTAAAGTCTTCACTAGTTGTTATCTAGCTATCACAAGTTGTTGAGTTTTTATTTCCCCTACAAGTATTCCTTTTAATACAAGTGGGATATTTAAGCTAATACATGCCACTGGTAATTATTATTCCAAGTATAGTTGACATTTGAAAGCCAGTAATCACACTGGAACACCATATTAAAATGTTAATTTTACATATAGGACAGGCAACCTAGTCATGCTCCCAACGAGGCCGTTTCAGTCTTCCCCTTGCTTTGACGTGACAGTCGAGAGAAGAGCAACCCAGCCGTACTGAGATACACAAGAGCGTAAATCAGGTGTGATTAGGGTTTCCGCTTCGTCATCCTTGAAATCACCTCGCAAGAGATTCTTCTTAAGTTCTGATCAAAAGCAATTATAAATCTTATTTTATTTTCTTGTCCTCGCATAACTGGTTAGCAGGGACCAAGGAGTTTTCTGACAGGAGACAGTCAAGCCACGACGGCCTGGGGCGAGGCAGGGGTTGTTCTCTTCCAGAATCAAGGCAGCGGTGAAGAAGAGGGCAGGGTGGACCAAAGTCCTGGGCTCTCTGTGGGGCTCAGCACAGTTTCTAACTTGGGGATACCCAGTGACAACCCCTGTATGTGGCGAGACTCAGAGGCGTATTTGCAGCTGTGTAACAGCGGCACCAACTCCCTTACCTTGGGAGGGTCGGGATGGATGTGTGCTTGTCCCTGTGCCGTCCGTGACTCCACTCAGGAGGAAAAAGGCAGTTGCTCTTTTCAGCAAGCAGCTGCCACCACTGCCTTTCTCCGGCTGAAAACAGTTTTGAAGGACAAAGTATTTGCTAAGCAGCTGGACTTCTGCTTGTTTGTGGGGTTTGTTCCTTTGCTGAAAAAAGAAGGACCTGAGTTGGCAGCATTTATTCCCTTAACTTCTCAGCACCAGCTGCTAATGCTTCTGAAAGAGCCCAGAGTAATAATCCTGGTGCTTTTACGTGGATTGCCAAGCTTTGTGTTCAGCTACCATCACAATTTAATACGTGTGGCTGGTGCTGTGAAAGGCTAACCATAGACAAGAAAAATTATGTGGGGGATTTCTGTTAAGCTCCACCCTCAAAATAAACTCTGTCCGTGTGACGTGATACGATGGGTGCATTGAACAGATGTTGAGTTTGATCCCTTCTTAGTCTTAGACTCTTGGGGCTCTTCTCTCCCTCACAAAGTCTAGAAGCGCTCAGGGGATGATGAGTTCCAGATGCTTAAATTCTAACCGAGGTTTATAGGACACTCAGTATCACTTTAGATTGGTTTGTTCTCAGATGCGGTTTGATGCTGCCTCTCTTTTATTATGTGCCGTGAAAAGCAGCAAAACAAGTTTGATGTAGAAGATGCTGTGCTTGGACAGATGAGTGAGGATGCCCTGAAATAACCGGGGCACGTCCTACCCCAGCGCAGGTAATTTGTTGGTTACTCTTGCACCTTGTTTACGAAGCTGTCTATGAAACCTTGACCTCCCTTTGCTCTTACTGACGTTGTGCGTCCTGCAGAACCAAAGGCTCTCCTGTGCCAGCCCAGTCTGCGCCGCGGCTGCACTGGGCGGGAAAGGAGGACAGGTAGAAGCGAGATCTGGTAGCACCTGGGGCTAGGGGCAAGGGAACGGCTAGCTGAAATGTTCCATTCGTCAGGTTTTGACCAAAAAAACCAAAAAAAGCAGCAGGCCAGACTCCTCAGTACACTGTCGTTGTCTCAAAGTCCCTTTCAGGTGGCTGAGCTCCACAGACCACCCGTGTCCTTAGCTCGTGGGTGTTTTCTCGGCCACACAAGGCACGGCCAGGGCGGCTCTGCGTGCGTTCAGCCTCCGGTCGTTTCCCAGGCAGAGGAGGCCATGCACTGAAAATATTTGATTTGCACACTGGTACCTGGATACAACTCCGTGTATTCCTTGTTTTCTCGACACGTTGGAGTGTTCTGGAGACTCAAAAGGAATTCTGACAAATCTTTGAGTGTTTAATATGGACTGCAATGGGAATACGCAATTAGCTTCTATCTTCACACAAACTTTACTATTCCTAGTAATTTTAGTAATTTTAATCCTGTACAACCTGCAGGCCTGACTGCCAGCCTTCCGTAGCGGGTGAGATTTCCCCCCGCCGCACTCGGGGCGTAGGGGACAGACACGGCCTGCCGCCGGCCTGGATAACGTACAGCACTGCGGGGAGGAGACTGGGAATGCACGGCTGGGACGGTGCTGCTTTGGGCCCTCAAACAAACCCCGTTTTGGGTTTTTTTTTGAGAAATAACTGCAATAGACGTCACTTAGTTGTGAGGAATTAAATGATAATCAGTTTTTAATCTTTGAGCTTATTTTTTATTAGTTTGCTACACTAATTGCCTAACTCCCAGCAGTGAATGTGTTTGTACTCAGCTGAAGCCTTAAATGTTTTATTTCCTCCTTTTGGTTAAGTACTTAAAGATCCCATTGATAATTCCTACCTCTGAGCCTGAGAGCTGGAAGCAGCTCACTCATCACACATAAGAGACAATTTTAATTCTTGCTTTGAGGGAAAACATGGCCAAATCTTAATCACAAATGAAACATTTACTCTGAAATAAACACTTCCAGGAAAATCCTCCGTGACTACATCAGCCACGTGTACTGTTAAGGAGCAGGGTGCTGGCAAGTTATAACGTACCGGCGGTATGGAGACTGCTCCGGGACGGCTCCGGAGCGACGGTTCTGTGGAGATTATTAAGGTTTGAATCGACAGAACAATTTAAAACAGAGTTTAAATGTGAATTTGTTTATGAAGGGGAATTTAATACAAATGAAGCTGACATGGCACTCTGCAAATTGACTGGACCTCAGCAGAAGCCACCCTGAAAGTCTCAACAGGTTCACTCGTAATGTTGGGCCGTTTATGGCTTTATGACCGTGAAAAGTGGGGTTAGCGGGGGATTTCCTTTGCGCGCATGCGGGGCCTGCCTTGGTGGTGCGAACTGGCCTCATTTAGGTTGGGTAACAGAGACAATAAAAATCAGGCCACTAATTTTAAATAGAGCCGGTATGTTTTTAAGAACCAAACAGTGTTATTTTGAAAATATCAGATGTTTTCAGCAGAGGTAATGCGAGGTCTTCGCTTACTTCCCTGGGGAGCTGAGGGCCAGAGGGGAGAGGGCAGCGCCGGGCCGGGCGGGAGGTGGGGTGGGGGGAGACCCGGCTGCCCTGAGGGGCGGAGA